>NC_064287.1:55894744-55900778 GCF_019186545.1 Solanum stenotomum
ATCTCAAAAAAATATGCGGATTCAAAAAGGAAATCGCCTGAAACGGAAAACCGAGGCCCGAGTTATGGCCGTTTGAAGTTTCGTAAATTTGAAGCCACCTTCAACCTTTGAGATGCTGAATTTCAAATGGCCGCAACTTTACGCTCGACCGTCCGTTTGACGCAATCTTTTTATTGAATCCTCGTATTTTTTCGAGATCTATATGAAGAATCCATCGCCTTTGTCTGAATTTCCTTTTATTTAATCATCATATTTCGACGCGTATAAGAATCAGTAAAAGGCGTTTTTGGGAAAATCGGCATGCGCAAACCGCCTTTAGGCACTTTGGTTGCATAGATCTCAAAAAAATACGCGGATTCAAAAAAGAAATCGCCTGAAACGGACAACCGAGGCCCGAGTTATGGCCGTTTGAAGTTTCGTAAATTCAAAGCCACCTTCAACCTTTAAGATGCTGAATTTCAAATGGCCGCAACTTTACGCTCGAACGTCCGTTTGACGCAATCTTTTTATTGAACCCTCGTATTTTTTCGAGATCTATTTGAAGAACCCATCGCCTTTGTCTGAATTTCCTTTTATTTTTTCATCATATTTTCGCTCGCGTAAGAATCAGTAAAAGGCATTTTTGAGAAAATCGGCACGCGCAAAGCGCCTTTGGGCGGTTTGGTTGCGTATATCTCGAAAAAATACACGAATTCAAAAAACAAATCGCCTGAAACGGACACCCGAGGCCCGAATTATGGCCGTATGAAGTTTCATAAATTCAAAGCCACCTTCTACCTTTAAGATGCTGAATTTCAAATGGCCGTAACTTTATGCTCGAACGTCCATTTGACGCAATCTTTTTTTCGAATCCTCGTTGTTTTTCGAGATCTATTTGAAGAACCCATCGCCTTTGTCTGAACTTCCTTTTATTTTTTTCATCAAATTTCCTATCGCGTAAGAATCAGTAAAAGGCATTTTTAGGAAAATCGGCACGCGTAAACCACCTTTAGACAGTTTGGTTGCGTAGATCTCGAAAAAATACATGGATTAAAGAAAGAAATCGCCTGAAACGGACACCCGAGTCCCGAGTTATGGCCGTTTGAAGTTTGAGAAATTCAAAGCCACCTTCAACCTTTAAGATGCTGAATTTCAAATGGCCGTAACTTTACGCTCGAACGTCCGTTTGACGCAATCTTTTTTTTGAATCCTCGTATTTTTTTGAGATCTATTTGAAGAACCCATCGCCTTAGTCTGAATTTCCTTTTATTTTTTTCATCATATTTCCGCTCGCGTAAGAATCAATAAAAGGCGTTTTTGGGAAAATTCGCAGGCGCAAACCGCCTTTAGGTAGTTTGGTTGCGTAGATCTCGAAAAAATACGTGAATTCAAAATAAAAATCGCCTGAAACGGACACCCGAGGCCCGAGTTATGGCCGTTTGAAGTTTCCTAAATTCAAAGCCACCTTCCACCTTTAAGATGCTGAATTTCAAATGGCCGTAACTTTCGGCTCGAACGTCCGTTTGACGCAATCTTTTTTTTGAATACTCGTATTTTTTCGAGATCTATTTGAATAACCCATCGCCTTTGTCTGAATTTCCTTTTATTTTTTTCATCATATTTCTGCTCTCGTAAGAATCAGTAAAAGGCATTTTTGGGAAAATCGGCATGCGTAAACCGTCTTTAGGCAGTTTGGTTGCATAGATCTCGAAAAAATACGCGGATTCAAAAAAAAAATCGCCTGAAACGGACACCCGAGGCCCGAGTTATGGCCGTTTGAAGTTTAATAAATTCAAAGCCACCTTTAACCTTTAAGATGTTGAATTTCAAATGGCCGTAACTTTATGCTCGAACGTCCGTTTGACGCAATCCTTTTTTTGAATCCTCATATTTTTTCGATATCTATATGAAGAACCCATCGCCTTTGTCTGAATTTCCTTTTATTTTTTCATCATATTTCGACGCGTATAAGAATCAGTAAAAGGCATTTTTGGGAAAATCGGCACGCGCAAACCACCTTTAGGCAGTTTTGTTACGTAGATCTCGAAAAAATACGCGGATTGAAAAAAAAAATTGCCTGAAACGGACACCCGAGGCCCGAGTTATGGCCGTTTTAAATTTCGTAAATTCAAAGCCACCTTCCACCTTTAAGATGCTGAATTTGAAATGGCCGTAACTTTCGGCTCGAACGTCGGTTTGACGCAATTCTTTGTTTGAATCCTCGTATTTTTTCGAGATCTATTTGAAGAGCCCATCGCCTTTGTCTGAATTTTCTTTTATTTTTTTAATCATATTTCCGCTCGCGTGAGAATCAGTAAAAGGCATTTTTGGAAAATCGGCACACGCAAACCGCCTTTAGGCGGTTTGGTTGCGTAGATCTCGAAAAAATACGCGGATTCAAAAAAAAAATCGCTTGAAACGGACACCCGAGGCCCGAGTTATGGCCGTTTGAAGTTTCATAAATTCAAAGCCACCTTCAACCTTTAAGATGCTGAATTTCAAATAGCCGTAACTTTCGGCTCGAACGTCCGTTTGACGCAATCTTTTTTTTGAATCCCCGTATTTTTTTGAGATCTATTTGAAAAACCCATCCCCCTTGTTCGAATTTCCTTTTATTTTTTTCAGCACATTTCGACGCGTGCACGATTCAGTTAAAGGCGTTTTTTCGAAAAATGGCTCCCGCAAACCACCTTCAGACAGTTTGGCTACGTAGATATCGAAAAAATAAGGGGACTAAAAAAAAATTGCCTTAATCGGACACCCGAGGCCCGAGTTATGGTCGTTTGAAGTTTCATATATTCAAATCTACCTTCAATCTTTAAGATGCTGAATTTTTAGACGGCTGTAACTCTCGGTTCGAACGTCCGTTTGACGCAATTTTTTTTGAATCCTCATATTTTTACGAGATCTATTTGAAATAGCCATCCCCCTTGTTCGAATTTCTTTTTATTTTTTTCACCACGTTTCGACGCGTGCACGAATCAGTAAAAGGCATTTTTTGTAAAAATGGCTCGAGCAAACCGCCTTCAGGCAGTTTGGTTGCGTAGATATCGAAAAAATACGCGGATTCAAACAAAAAATCGCCTTAATCGGACACCCGAGGCCCAAGTTATGGCCGTTTGAAATTTCATAAATTCAAAGCTACCTTCAATCTTTAAGATGCTGAATTTTCAGACGGCCGTAACTCTCGGCTCGAACGTCCGTTTGACGAAATTTTTTTTTTGAATAGTCGTATTTTTATGATATCTCTTTGAAAAACCCATCCCCCATTTTCGAATTTCCTTTTATTTTCTTCACCACGTTTCGACGCGCGCCCGAATCAGTAAAAGCTGTTTTTTCGAAAAACTGCTTGAACGAACTGCTTTGAAAAAATACGCGGATTCAAAAAAAATATTGCCTTAATCGGACAACCGAGACCCGAGTTATGGCCGTTTGAAGTTTGATAAATTCAAAGCTACCTTCAATCTTTAAGATGCCGAATTTTCAGACGGCCGTAACTTTCGGCTCGAACGTCCATTTGACACAATTTTATTTTTGAATCCTCGTATTTTTATGAGATCTATTTGAAAAACCCATCCCCCATTTTCGAATTTCCTTTTATTTTTTTCACCACGTTTCGACGCGCGCCCGAATCAGTAAAAGCCGTTTTTTTGAAAAACTGCTTGAACGAACCGCTTTCAGGCAGTTTGACTGCGTAGATATCGAAAAAATACGCAGATTCAAAAACAAAACGCCCTAATCGGACACCCGAGGCCCGAGTTATGGTCGTTTGAAGTTTCATAAATTCAAAGCTACCTTCAATCTTTAAGATGCCGAATTTTCAGACGGCCGTAACTCTCGGTTCGAACGTCCATTTGACGCAATTTTTTTTTGAATCCTCGTAATTTTACGATATCTATTTGAAAAACCCATCCCCTTGTTCGAATTTCCTTTTATATTTTTCACCACGTTTCGACGCGTGCACGAATCAGTAAAAGGCGTTTTGTCGAAAAACGGCTCGCGCGAACCGCCTTCTGGCAGTTTAGCCGCGTAGATATCGAAAAAATACGATGATTCAAAAAAAATAGCCTTAATCGGACACCCGAGGCCCGAGTTATGGCCGTTTGAAGTTTCATAAATTCAAAGTTACCTTCAATCTTTAAGATGCTGAATTTTCTGACGGCCGTAACTCTCGTCTAGAACGTCCGTTTGACACAATTTTTTTTTAATCCTCGTATTTTTACGAGATCTATTTGAAAAACCCATCCCCCTTGTACGAATTTCCTTTTATTTTTTTCACCACGTTTCGAAGCGCGCAGGAATCAGTAAAAGGCATTTTATCGAAAAATGGCTCACGCAAACCGCCTTCAGGCAGTTTGGCTGCGTAGATATCTAAAAAATACGTGGATTCAACAAAAAAATCGCCTTAATCGGACACCCGAGGCCAGAGGTATGGCCGTTTGAAGTTTCATAAATTCAAAGCTACCTTCAATCTTTAAGATGATGAATATTCAGACGGCCGTAACTACCGGCTCGAACGTCCGTTTGACGCAATTTTTTTTTGAATCCTCATATTTTTACGAGATCTATTTGAAAAACCCATCCCCCTTGTTCGAATTTCCTTTTATTTTTTTCACCACGTTTCGACGCGTGCACAAATCAGTAAAAGGCATTTTTTCAAAAAATGGCTCATACAAACCGCCTTCAACTAGTTTGGCAGCGTATATATCGAAAAAATAGGCGGATTCAAAAAAAAAATTGCCTTAATCGGACACCCGAGGCCCAAGATTTGGCCGTTTGAAGTTTCATAAATTCAAAGCTACCTTCAATCTTTAAGATGCTGAATTTTCAGACGGCCAAAACTCTCGGCTCGAACGTCCGTTTGACGCAATTTTTTTTTTGAATCCTCGTAGTTTTACTAGATCTATTTGAAAAACCCATCCCCCTTGTTCGAATTTCCTTTTATTTTTCTCACCACCTTTCGACGCGTGCACGAATCAGTAAAAGGCATTTTTTCGAAAAACAGTTCGCGCAAAACGCCTTCAGGCATTTTGGCTGCATAGATATCGAAAAAATACGCAGATTCAAAAAAAAATCGCCTTAGTCGGACACCCGAGGCTCGAGTTATGGCCGTTTGAAGTTTCATAAATTCAAAGCTACCTTTAATCTTTAAGATGCTGAATTTTCAGACGGCCGTAACTCTCTGCTCGAACGTCCGTTTGACGCAATTTTTTTTTTGAATCCTCGTATTTCTACGAGATCTATTTGAAAAACCCATCCCCCTTGTTCGAATTTCCTTTTATTTTTTTCACCACGTTTCGATGCGTGCACGAATCAGTAAAAGTAAATTTTTCGAAAAACGGCTCGCGCAAACCGTCTTCAGGAAGTTTGGCTGCATAGATATCAAAAAAATACATGGATTCAAAAAAAAATTGCCTTAATCGGACACCCGAGGCCCGACTTATGGCCGTTTGAAGTTTCCTAAATTCAAAGCTATCTTCAATCTTTAAGGTGCTTAATTTTCAAATGGTCGTAACTTTTGGCTCGAACGTCAGTTTGACGCAAATTTTTTTTTTGAATCATCGTATTTTTTCAAGATCTATTTGAAAAACCCATCCCCTTAGTAAGAGTTTCCTTTTATTTTTCTCATCACGTTTCTACACGTATAAGAATCAGTAAAAGGCATATTTTTGAAAAACGGCTCGCGTAAACCGCCTTTAGGTAGTTTGGTTCCATAGATATCGAAAAAATACGTGGATTCAAAAAAAAATCACCTTAATCGGACACCCGAGACCCGAGTTATGGCCGTTTGAAGTTTTCTAAATTTAAACCTACATTCAAAGTTTAGGGTGCTGAATTTTCAAATGGTCGTAACTTTAGCTCGAACGTCAGTTTGACGCAATTTTTTTTTTTTGGAATCCTCGTATTTTTTCGAGATCTATTTGAAAAGCCTATCCCCTTTGTTAGAGTTTCCTTTTATTTTTCTCATCACGCTTCTACACGTATATGAATCAGTAAAAGGAATTTTTTTGAAAAACGGCTCCCGCAAACTGCGTTTAGAAATTTTGGTTGCGTA
>NC_064287.1:55901265-56127268 GCF_019186545.1 Solanum stenotomum
CCGTAAAAGGCGTTTTTGGGAAAATTGGCACGCGCAAACCGCCTTTAGGCAGTTTGGCTGTGTAGATCTCGAAAAAATACGTGGTTTCAAAAAAAAAATCGCCTGAAACGGACACCCGAGGCCCGAGTTATGGCCGTTTGAAGTTTCATAAATTCAAATCCACTTTCAACCTTAAAGATGCTGAATTTCAAATGGTCGTAAATTTCGGCTCGAACGTCCGTTTGACGCAATCTTTTTTTTGAATCCACGTATTTTTTCGAGATCCATTTGAAAAACCCATCGCCTTAATCGCACACCCGAGGCCCGAGTTATGGCCGTTTGAAGCTTCATAAATTCAAAGCCACCTTCAACCTTTAAGATGCTGAATTTCAAATGGTCGTAACTCTCGGCTCGAACGTCCGTTTGACGCAATCTTTTTTTTGAATCCACGTATTTTTTCGAGATTTATTTGAAAAACCCATCGCCTTTATTTGAATTTCCTTTTATTTTTTTCATCATATTTCGAATCGTATAAGAATCAGTAAAAGGCGTTGTTGGGAAAATCGACACGCGCAAACCGCCTTTAGACAGTTTGGTTGCATAGATCTCAAAAAAATACGCGGATTCAAAAAAAATTCGCCTGAAACGGACACCCGAGGCCCGAGTTATGGCTGTTCGAAGTTTCATAAATTCAAAGACACTTTCAACCTTAAAGATGCTGAATTTCAAATGGTCGTAACTTTCGGCTCGAACGTCCGTTTGACGCAATCTTTTTTTTGAATCCACGTATTTTTTCGAGATCCATTTGAAAAACCCATCGCCTTAATCGGACACCCGAGGCCCGAGGTATGGCCGTTTGAAGTTTCATAAATTCAAAGCTACCTTCAATCTTTAAGAGGCTGAATTTTCAGACGGCCGTAACTCTCTGCTCGAACGTCCGTTTGACGCAATTTTTTTCTTGAATCCTCGTATTTTTATGAGATCTATTTGAAAAACCCATCCCCCTTGTTCGAATTTCCTTTTATTTTTTTCACCACGTTTCGACGCGCGGACGAAACAGTTAAAGGCATTTTTTTGAAAAATGGCTCGTGCAAACCGCCATCAGGTAGTTTGGCTGCGTAGATATCGAAAAAATACGTGGATTCAAAAAAAAAATCGACTTAATCGGACAACCGAGAATCGAGTTATGGCCGTTTGAAGTTTCATAAATTCAAAGCTACCTTCAATCTTTAATATGAGGAATTTTCAGACGGCCGTAACTCTCGGCTCGAAGGTCCGTTTGACGCAAATTTTTTTTTGGAATCCTCGTATTTTTACAAGATCTATTTGAAAAACCCATCCCCCTTGTTCGAATTTCCTTTTTTTTTTCACCACATTTCGACGCTCGCACGAATCAGTAAAAGACATTTTTTTTGAAAAACTGCTCGCGCAAACCGCCTTCAGGCAATTTGGCTGCGTAGATATCGAAAAAATACGCGGATTCAAAAAATAAATCGCCTTAATCGGACACCCGAGGCCCGAGTTATGGCCGTTTGAAGTTTCATAAATTCAAAGCTACCTTCAATCTTTAAGATGCCGAATTTTCAAACGGCCGTAACTCTCGGCTTGAACGTCCGTTTGACAGAATTTTTTTTTGAATCCTCGTAATTTTACGAGATCTATTTGAAAAACCCATCCCCCTTGTTCGAATTTCCTTTTATATTTTTCACCACGTTTCGACGCGCGCATGAATCAGTAAAAGGCGTTTTTTCAAAAAACGGCTCGCGCGAACCGCCTTCAGGCAGTTTGGCCGCGTAGATATCAAAAAAATACGCGAATTCCAGAAAAAATAGCCTTAATTGGACACCCGAGGCCCGAGTTATGGCCGTTTGAAGTTTCATAAATTCAAAGCTACGTTCAATCTTTACGATGCTGAATTTTCAGACGGCCGTAACTCTCGGCTAGAACGTCCGTTTGATGCAATTTTTTTTTGAATCGTCGTATATTTACGAGATCTATTTGAAAAACCCATCCCCCTTGTTCGAATTTCCTTTTATTTTTTTCACCACGTTTCGACGCGCGCACAAATCAGTAAAAGGCATTTTTTCGAAAAACGACTCGTGCAAACCGCCTTCAGGCATTTTGGCTGCGTAGATATCGAAAAAATACGCGGATTCAAAAAATAATCGCCTTAATCGGACACCCGAGGCCCGAGTTATGGCCGTTTGAAGTTTCATAAATTCAAAGCTACCTTCAATCTTTAAGATGCTGAATTTTCAGACGGCCGTAACTCTCTGCTCGAACGTCCGTTTGACACAATTTTTATTTTGAATCCTTGTATTTCTACGAGATCTATTTGAAAAACCCATCCCCCTTGTTCGAATTTCCTTTTATTTTTTTCACCACGTTTCGACGCGCGCACGAATTAGCAAAAGGCATTTTTTCAGAAAATGGCTCGCGCAAAACGCCTTCAGGAAGTTTAGCTGCGTAGATATCGAAAAAATACTCGGATTCAAAAAAAAATCGCCTTAATCGGACATCCGAGGCCCGAGTTATGGCCGTTTGAAGTTTCATAAATTCAAAGCTACCATCAATCTTTAAGATACTGAATTTTCAGACGGCCGTAACTCTCGGTTCGAACGTCCGTTTGACGCAATTTTTTTTTGAATCCTCGTATTTTTACGAGATCTATTTGAAAACCCATCCCCCTTGTTCGAATTTCCTTTTATTTTTTTCACCACGTTTCGACGCGTGCACGAATCAGTAAAAGGCATTTTTTCGAAAAACGACTCGTGCAAACCGCCTTCAGGCAGTTTGGCTGCGTAGATATCGAAAAAATACTCGGATTCAAAAAATAATCGCCTTAATCGGACACCCGAGGCCCGAGTTATGGCCGTTTGAAGTTTCATAAATTCAAAGCTACCTTCAATCTTTAAGATGCTGAATTTTCAGACGGCCGTAACTCTCTGCTCGAACGTCCGTTTGACGCAATTTTTTTTTTGAATCCTCGTATTTCTACGAGATCTATTTGAAAAACCCATCCCCCTTGTTCGAATTTCCTTTTATTTTTTTCACCACGTTTCGATGCGTGCACGAATCAGTAAAAGTAAATTTTTCGAAAAACGGCTCGCGCAAACCGTCTTCAGGAAGTTTGGCTGCATAGATATCAAAAAAATACATGGATTCAAAAAAAAATTGCCTTAATCGGACACCCGAGGCCCGACTTATGGCCGTTTGAAGTTTCCTAAATTCAAAGCTATCTTCAATCTTTAAGGTGCTTAATTTTCAAATGGTCGTAACTTTTGGCTCGAACGTCAGTTTGACGCAATTTTTTTTTTGAATCATCGTATTTTTTCAAGATCTATTTGAAAAACTCATCCCCTTTGTTAGAGTTTCCTTTTATTTTTCTCATCACGTTTCTACACGTATAGGAATCAGTAAAAGGCATTTTTTTGAAAAATGGCTCGCGCAAACCGCCTTTAGCTAGTTTGGTTGCATAGATATCGAAAAAATACGTGGATTCAAAAAATAAATCGCTTTAATCGGACACCCGAAGCATGAGTTATGGCCGTTTGAAGTTTTCTAAATTTAAACCAACCTTCAAAGTTTAAGGTGCTGAATTTTCAAATAGTCGTAACTTTCAGCTCGAACGTCAGTTTGACGCAATTTTTTTTTTTGGAATCCTCGTATTTTTTCGAGATCTATTTGAAAAGCCTATCCCCTTTGTTAGAGTTTCCTTTTATTTTTCTCATCACGTTTCTACACGTATAAGAATCAGTAAAAGGAATTTTTTTGAAAAATGGCTCACGCAAACTGCCTTTAGAAAATTTGGTTACGTAGATATCGAAAAAATACGCGTGTTCAAAAAAAAATCGCCTTAATCGGACACCCGAGGTCCGAGTTATGGCCGTTTGAAGTTTCCTAAATTCAAAGATACCTTCAATCTTTAAGCTGCTGAATTTTTAAATGGTCGTAACTTTCGGCTCGAACGTCGGTTTGACTCAATTTTATTTTTGAATCCTCGTATTTTTTCGAGATCTATTTGAAAAACCCATCCACTTTTTTAGAGTTTCCTTTTATTTTTCTCATCACGTTTCTACACGTATAAGAATCAGTAAAAGGTGTTTTTTCGAAAAAAGGTTAGCGTAAACCGCCTTTAGACAGTTTGGTTGCGTAGATATCGAAAAAATACGTGTATTCAAAAAAAAATCGCCTTAATCGGACACCCGACACCCGAATTATGGCCGTTTGAAGTTTCCTAAATGCAAAGCTACCTTCAATCTTTAAAGTGCTTAATTTTCAAATGGTCGTAACTTTCGGCTAGAACGTCGATTTGACACAATTTTTTTTTGAATCCTCGTATTTTTTCGAGATCTATTTGAAAAACCCATCCCCTTTATTAGAGTTTCCTTTTATTTTTCTCATCACGTTTCTACACGTAAAAGAATCAGTAAAAGGCGTTTTTTTGAAAAACGGCTTGCGCAAACCGTCTTTAGGCAGTTTGGTTGCGTAGATATCGAAAAGATACGCGTATTCAAAAAAAATATTACCTTAATCGGACATCTGAGTCACGAGTTATGGCCGTTTGAAGTTTCCTAAATTCAAAGCTACCTGAAATCTTTAAGGTGCTGAATTTTCAAATGGTCGTAACTTTTGGCTAGAACGTCGGTTTGACGCAATTTTTTTTTGAATCCTCGTATTTTTTCGAGATCTATTTGAAAACCCCATCCCCTTTGTTAGACTTTCCTTTTATTTTTCTCATCACGTTTCTACACGTAAAAGAATCAATAAAAGGCGTTTTTTCGAAAAACGGCTTGTGCAAACCGCCTTTAGGCACTTTCGTTGCGTAGATATCAAAAAAATAATCCGATTTTAAAAAAAATCGCCTTAATCGGACAACCAAGGCCCGAGTTATGGCCGTTTGAAATTTCCTAAATTCAAAGCTACCTTCAATCTTTAAGGTGCTGCATTTTCAAATGGTCGTAACTTTCGGCTCGAACGTCAGTTTGACGCAATTTTATTTTTGAATCCTCGTATTTTTTTGAAATCTATTTGAAAAACTCATCCCCTTTGTTAGAGTTTCCTTTTATTTTTCTCATCACGTTTCTACACCGTATAAGAATCAGTAAAAGGCATTTTTTCGAAAAAAGACTCGCGCAAATCGCCTTTAGGTAGTTTGGTTGCGTAGATATCGAAAAAATACACGGATTCAAAAAACAAAATCGCCTTAATCGGACACCCGAGGCCCAAGTTATGGCCGTTTGAAGTTTCATAAATTCGAAGCTACCTTCAATCTTTAAGGTGCTGAATTTTCAAATGGTCGTAACTTTCGACTCGAACGTCGGTTTGACTCAATTTTTTTTGAATCCTCGTATTTTTTCGAGATCTATTTGAAATGCCCATCCTCTTTATTAGAGTTTCCTTTTATTTTTCTCATCACGTTTCTACACGTATAAGAATCAGTAAAAAGCATTTTTTTCAAAAAACGGCTCGCGCAAACCGCCTTAAGGCAGTTTGGTTGCATAGATATTGAAAAAATACGCGGATTCAAATAATGAAATCGCCTTAATTGGACACCCGAGACCCGACTTATGGCCGTTTGAAGTTTCCTAAATTCAAAGCTACCTTCAATCTTTAAGGTGCTGAATTTTCAAATGGTCGTAACTTTCGGCTCGAACGTCGGTTTGACGCAATTTATTTTTTGAATCCTCGTATTTTTCGAGATCTATTTGAAAAACCCATCCCCTTTGTTATAGTTTCCTTTTATTTTTCTCATCACGTTTCTACACGTATAAGAATCAGTAAAAGGCATTTTTTCGAAAAACAGCTCGCGCAAACCGCCTTTAGGCCTTTGGTTGCGTAGATATCAAAAAAATACGCGTATTCAAACAAAAAATCGCCTTAATCGGACACCCGAGGCCCGAGTTATGGCCGTTTGAAGTTTCCTAAATTCAAAGCTACATCAATCTTTAAGGTGCTGAATTTTCAAATGGTCGTGACTTTCGGATCGAACGTCGGCCTGACGCAATTTTTTTTTGAATCCTTGTATTTTTTCGAAATCTATTTGAAAAGCCCATCCCTATTGTTAGAGTTTCCTTTTATTTTTCTCATCACGTTTCTACACGTATAAGAATCAGTAAACGACATTTTTTCGAATAACGGCTCGCGCAAACTGCCTTTTAGGCAGTTTGGTTGCGTAGATATCGAAAAAATACGCGGATTCAAAAAATAAATCGCCTTAATCGGACACCCGAGGCCCGAGTTATGGCCGTTTGAAGTTTCCTAAATTCAAAGCTACCTTCAATCTTTAAGGTGCTGAATTTTCAAATGGTCGTAACTTACGGCTCGAACGTCGGTTTGACCCAATTTTTTTTTGAATCCTCGTATTTTTTCGAGATCTATTTGAAAAGCCCATCCCCTTTGTTATAGTTTCGTTTTATTTTTCTCATCACGTTTCTACACGTATAAGAATCAGTGAAAGGTGTTTTTTCAAAAAACGGCTCGCGCAAACAGCCTTTAGGCAGTTTGATTGCGTAGATATCGAAAAAATATGCGGATTCAAGAAAAATCGCCTTAATCGGACACTTGAGGCCCGCGTTATGGCCGTTTGAAGTTTCCTAAATTCAAAGTTACCTTCAATTTTTAAGGTGCTGAATTTTTAAATAGTCGTAACTTTCGTCTCGAACGTCGGTTTGACGCAATTTTTTATTTGAGTCCTCGTATTTTTTCGAGATCTATTTGAAAAACTCATCCCCTTTGTTAGAGTTTCCTTTTATTTTTCTCATCACGTTTCTACACGTATAAGAATCAGTAAAAGGCGTTTTTTCGAAAACCAGCTCGCGCAAACCGCCTTTAGGCAGTTTGGTTGCGTAGATATTGAAAAAATACGCGGATTCAAAAAACGAAATTGCCTTAATTGGATACCCGAGCCCCGAGTTATGGCCGTTTAAAGTTTCCTAAATTCAAAGCTACCTTCAATCTTTAAGGTGCTGACTTTCCAAATGGTCGTCACTTTCGGCTCCAACGTCGGTTTCACGCAATTTTTTTTTTGAATCCTCGTATTTTTTCGATATCTATTTGAAAAATCATCCCCTTTGTTATAGTTTCCTTTTATTTTGCTCATCACGTTTCTACACGTATAAGAATCACTAAAATGCATTTTTTCGAAAAACGGCTCGCACAAACCGTCTTTAGGCGTTTGGTTGTGTGGATATCAAAAAAATACGCGGATTCAAACAAAAAATCGCCTTAATCAGACACCCGAGGCCCGAGTTATGCCCTTTTAAAGTTTCCTAAATTCAAAGCTACATCAATCTTTAAGGTGCTGAATTTTCAAATGGTCGTAACTTTCGACTCGAACGTCGGTTTGACGCAATTTTTGTTTTGAATCCTTGTATTTTTTCGAGATCTATTTGAAAAGCCCATCCCTATTGTTAGAGTTTCCTTTTATTTTTCTCATCACGTTTCTACACGTATAAGAATCAGCAAAAGGCATTTTTTTGAAAAACGGCTCGCACAAACCGTTTTTAGGCAGTTTGGTTGCGTAGATATCGAAAAAATACGCGGATTCAAAAATTAAATCACCTTAATCGGACACCCGACGCCCGAGTTATGGCCGTTTGAAGTTTCCTAAATTCAAAGCTACCTTCAATCTTTATGGTGCTGAATTTTCAAATGGTCGTAACTTTCGGCTCGAACGTCGGTTTGACGCAATTTTTTTTTGAATCCTCGTATTTTTTCGAGATCTATTTGAAAATCCCATCCCCTTTGTTATAGTTTCGTTTTATTTATCTCATCACGTTTCTACACGTATAAGAATCAGTGAAAGGTGTTTTTTCGAAAAACGGTTCATAAAAACCACCTTTAGGCAGTTTTGTTGCGTAGATATCAAAAAAATATGCGGAAAAAATCACCTTAATCGGACAACCGAGGCCCGCGTTATGGCCGTTTGAAGTTTTCTAAATTCAAAACTACCTTCAATTTTTAAGGTGTTGAATTTTCAAATGTTCATGACTTTCGTCTCGAACGTCGATTTGACGCAATTTTTTATTTGAATCCTCGTATTTTTTGGGATCTATTTGAAAAACCCATCCCCTTTGTTAGAGTTTCCTTTTATTTTTCTCATCACAATTCTACACGTATAAAAATCAGTAAAAGGCATTTCTTCGAAAAACGGATCGCGCAAACCTCCTTTAGGCAGTTTGGTTACGTAGATATCGAAAAAATACGCGGATTCAAAAAATAAATCGCCATAATCGTACACCCGAGGCCCGAATTATGGCCGTTTGAAGTTTCCTAAATTCAAAGCTACTTTCAATATTTAAGGTGCTGAATTTTCAAATGGTCGTAACTTTCGGCTCGAACGTCGGTTTGACGCAATTTTTTTTTTTAAATCTTCGTATTTTTTCGAGATCTATTTGAAAAACCCATCCCCTTTGTTAGAGTTTCCTTTTATTTTTCTCATCACGTTTCTATAGGTATAAGATTTAGTAAAAAGCGTTTTTTTGAAAAACGGCTCGCGCAATCCACCTTTAGGCAGTTTGGTTGCGTAGATATCGAAAAAATACGAGGATTCAAAAAAAAATCGCCTTAACCGAACATCCGAGGCCCGAGTTATGGCCGTTTAAAGTTTCCTAAATTCAAAGCTACCTTCAATCTTTAAGGTGCTGAATTTTCAAATGGTCGTAACCTTCGGCTCAAACATCGATTTGACGCAATTTTTTTTTTGAATCTTCGTATTTTTTCGATATCTATTCGAAAAGCCCATCCCCTTTGTTAGAGTTTCCTTTTATTTTTCTCATCACGTTTCTACACGTATTAAGATCAGTAAAAGTCATTTTTTCGAAAAAAGGCTCGCGCAATTCACCTTTAGGAATTTTTATTGCGTAGATATCGAAAAAATACGCGGATTCAAAAAAAAAATCGCCTTAATCGGACACCCGAGGCCCGAGTTATGGCCGTTTAAAGTTTCCTAAATTCAAAGGTACCTTCAATCTTTAAGGTGCTGAATTTTCAAACGGTCGTAACTTTCGGCTTGAAGGTTGGTTTGACGCAATTTTATTTTTTAATCCACGTATTTTTTCGAGATCTATTTGATAAGCCCATCCCCTTTGTTAGAGTTTCCTTTTATTTTTCTCATCATGTTTCTACATGTATAAGAATCAGTAAAAGGCGTTTTTTCGAAAAACAACTCGCGCAAACCGCCTTAACGCAGTTTGGTTGCGTAGATATCAAAAATATACGCGGATTCAAAAAAATAATATCCTTAATCGGACACCCGAAGCCCGAGTTATGGCCGTTTGAAGTTTCCTAAATTCAAAGCTACCTTCAATCTTTAAGGTGCTGAATTTTCAAATGGTCGTAACTTTCGGCTCGAACGTCAGTTTGACGCAATTTTTTGTTTGAATCCTCGTATTTTTTCGAGATCTATTTGAAAAGCCCATCCCCTTTGTTAGAGTTTCCCTTTATTTTTCTCATCACGTTTCTACACGTATAAGAATCAGTAAAAGGCATTTTTTCGAGAAACAGCTCGCGCAAACCGCCTTTAGGTAGTTTGGTTGTGTAGATATCAAAAAAATACGTGGATTAAAAAAAATCGCCTTAATCGGACACCTGAGGCCCGAGTTATGGCCGTTTGAAGTTTCCTAAATTCAAAGCTACCTTCAATCTTAGTCCACAGATTTTTTGGTGATCCGGATTTCCGACCTCATTTTAGCCAAAATTATAGCTGGACGTCCGTTAAGACCTTATCTCTGGAGTTAGTTGGCCCTCACGATTAAAATGGCTCATTTTCAAGGTCAAACGATCCCTAGACTAGGTAAACCCGCCATTTTGTCGATTTTCGTGTGCTATAGGTCACTATCTTTTTTGGTGATCCATAATTCCGACCACATTTTTGCCAAAATTTTACCTGGTCATCCGTTAAGACATTATCTATGGAGCCAGTTGACCCTCACAGTCAAAATGGCCCATTTTCAAGGTTATACGAGACCTAGAGGAGGTAAACCCCCCAATATACCGATTTTCGTGTGTGCTATAATCCATACATTTTTTGGTGATCCGAATTTCTAACCTCATTTTTGCCAAAATTATACCTGGACGTTCATTAAGACCTTATCTATGGAGCCAGTTGGCCCTCACGGCTGGAATGACCCAATTTAAAGCTCAAACGAAACCTAGAGCAGGTAAACCCCCCAATTTACCGATTTTCGTGTGCTATAGTCCATGAATTTTTTGGTGATCTAGAATTCCGACCAAATTTTTGCCAAAATTATACTTGGACGTCCGCTAAGACCTTATCTATGGAGCCAGTTGGCCCTTACGACCAAAAGGCGCATTTTCGAGGTCAAACAAGCCTTAGAACCGGTAAACCCCCCCCCCCTATTTTGACGATTTCGTATGCTATAGTTCACCATCTTTTTTGGTGATCCAAAATTCCAACCTCATTTTTGCCAAAATTTTACTTGGACGTCCGTAAAGACATTACCTATGGAGCCCATTGACCCTCACGGCAAGAATGCCCCATTTTCAAGGTCAAACGAGCCCTAGAGTAGGTAAACGCCTATTTTACCGATTTTTGCGTGCTATAGTCCGTGGATTTTTTGGTGATCCAGAATTTCGAGCTCAATTTTTCCAAGATTTTACATGGACATCCGTTAAGACCTTATCTATAGAGCCAGTTGGCCCTCACGGCCAAAATGGCCCATTTTCAAGGTCAAATAAGTCCTAGAGTAGGTAAACCCCCATTTGCTCGATTTTCGTGTGCTATAGTTCACCATCTTTTTTGGTGATCCAGAATTTCGACTTCATTTGTTCCAAAAATTTACCTAGACATCCGTTAAGACCTTATCTATGGAATCAGTTGGCCCTCACGGCCAAAATGGCCCATTTTCATGGTAGAATGAACCCTAGAGCACATCAACCCCTTATTTTACCAATTTTGGTGTGCTATAGTCCACGGATTTTTTGGTGATCAAGAATTCCGACCTAATTTTTGCTAAAATTATACCTCGACGTCCGTTAAGACCTTATCTATGGATCCAGTTGGCCCTCACGGCCAAAATGGGCCATTTTCAAGGTCAACTGAGCCCTAGAGCAGGTAAACCACCATTTTACCGATTTTCATGTGGTATAGTCCACAGATATTTTGGTGATCCGAAATTTCGACCTCATTTTTGCCAAAATTTTACTTGGACGTTTGTTAAGGCGTTATCTATGGGGCCAGTTTGGCCTCACGTCCAAAATGGCCCATTTTCAAGGTCAAATGAACCTAGAGTAGGTAAACCCCCGTTTTGCCAATTTTCGTGTGCTATAGTTCACCATCTTTTTTGGTGATCCAGAATTTCGACTTCATTTTTGCCAAAATTTATCTGGACACCCGTTAAGACCTTACCTATGTAGCCAGTTGGCCCTCACGGCCAGAATGGCCCATTTTCAAGGTCAAACGAGCCCTAGAGCAAGTAAACCCCCATTTTACCGATTTTCATGTGCTATAGTCCACAGATTTTTTGATGATCCGAAATTTCGACCTCATTTCTGCCAAAATTCTACCTGGACGTCTGTTAAGACGTTATCCAAAAGGCCAGTTTGCCCTCACGTCCAAAATGTCCCATTTTCAAAATCAAATGATCAATAGAGCAGGTAAACCCCCCATTTTACCGATTTTTGTGTGCTATAATCCACGGATTTTTTGATGATCCAGAATTTCGACCTCATTTTAGCATAAATTATACCTTAACGTCTGTTAAGGCCTCATCTATGGAGCCAGTTGTCCCTCACAACCAAAGTGGCCCATTTTCAAGGTCAAACGAGCCCTAGAGTTGGTAAACCCCCCAATTTTACCGGTTTTAGTGTGCTATAAGTCACCATCTTTTTTGGTTATTCAGAATTCCGACCTCATTTTTGCCAAAATTTTACCTGGACGTCCGTATAGACCTTACATATGGATCTAGTTGGTCCCCACAGCCAGAATGGCCTTTTTTCAAGGTCAAACGACCCCTAGAGAAGGTAAACCCCCATTTTACTGATTTTTGTATCCTATAGTCCACGAACTTTTTGATGATTCGGAATTTCGACCTCATTTATGCTAAGATTATACCTGGACGTTCGTTAAGATATTATTTATGGAACCAGTCGACCCTCACGACCAAAATGGTCAAACGAGCCCTAGAGCAGGTAAACCCCCCATTTTATCGATTTTCATGTGCTATAGTGCACAAATATTTTGGTGATCCGAAATTCCGACCTCATTTTTGCCAAAATTTTTCCTGGATGTCCGTTAACACGTTATCTATGGAGCCAGTTGTCCCTCACGGCCAAAATGGCACATTTTCAAGGTCAAACGAGCCCTAGAGCAGGTAAACCCCCCATTTTACCAATTTTCGTGTGCTATATAGTCCACAGTTTTTTGGTGATCCGAAATTCCGACAACATTTTGGCCAAAATTTTACTTGGACGTCCGTTAAGACGTTATCTATGGGCCAATTTGCCCTCACGTCCAAAATGGCCCATTTTCAAGGTCAAACGTGCCCTAAAGTAGGTAAACCCCCATTTTACCAATTTTTTTGGGCTATATTCCACGAATTTTATGGTGATCCAGAATTCGGACCTAATTTTTGCTAAAATTATACCTCGACATTCGTTAAGACCTTATCTGTGGGGCCAGTTGGCCCTCACGGCCTAAATGACCCATTTTCAAGGTCAAATAAGCCCTAAAGCCGGAAAACCCCCATTTTACCGATTTTCATGTGTTGTATTCCACATATTATTTGGTGATTCGAAATTTTGACCTTATTTTTATAAAATTTCTACCTGGACGTCTGTTAAGACGTTATCTATGGGGCCAGTTTGCCCTCACGTCCAAAATGTCCCATTTTCAAGGCCAAATGATCCCTAAAGCAGGTAAACCCCCCATTTTACTGATTTTTGTGTGCTATAGTCCACAAATTATTTGTTGATCCAGAATTCCGACCTCATTTTAGCAAAAATTATAATTGGACGTCTGTTAAGACCTTATCTATGGAGCCAGTTGTCCCTCACGATCAAAATGGCCCATTTTCAAGGTCAAACGAGCCTTAGATCAGGTAAACCCCCCTATTTTGCCGATTTTCGTGTGCTATGGGTCACCATCTTTTTTGGTGATAAAGAATTCCGACCTTATTTTTGCCAAAATTATACCTGAACGTCCGTTAAGACCTTACCTATGGAGCCAATTGGCCCTCATGGCCAGAATGGCCTATTTTCAACGTCAAACGAGCCCTAGGGATGGTAAACCCCCCATTTTACCAATTTTCGTGTGCTATAGTCCACGGATTTTTTGGTGATCCGGAATTACGACCTCAGTTTTGCTAAAATTATAACTAGACGTCCGTTAAGACCTTATCTATGTAGCAAGTTGGCCCTCACGGCCAAAATGGAGCATTTTCAAGGTCAAATGAGCCCTAGGGCAGGTAAACTACCATTTTACCAATTTTCATGTGCTATAGTCCACAGATTTTTTGGTGATCCGAAATTCCAACCTCATTTTTGCCAAAATTTTACTTGGACGTCTGTTAAGACGTTCTCTATGGGGGCCAGTTTGCCCTCACGTCCAAAATGGCCCATTTTCAAGGTCAAATGAACCCTAGAGTAGGTACACCCCCCAATATACCGATTTTCGTGTGTGCTATGATCCATACATTTTCTGGTGATCCGAAATTCTAACCTCATTTTTGCCAAAATTATACCTGGACGTTCATTAAGACCTTATCTATGGAGCCAGTTGGCCCTCACGGCTGGAATGGCCCAATTTAAAGCTCAAACGAAACCTAAAGCAGGTATACCCCGCAATTTACCGATTTTTGTGTGCTATAGTCCATGAATTTTTTGGTGATCCAGAATTTCGACCAAATTTTTGCCAAAATTATACCTGGACGTCCGTTAAGACCTTATCTATGGAGCCAGTTGGCCCTCACGACCAAAATGGCGCATTTTCGAGGTCAAACGAGCCTTAGAGCCGGTAAACCCCCCATTTTGTCGATTCTCGTGTGCTATAGTTCACCATATGTTTTGGTGATCCAGAATTCCAACTTCATTTTTGCCAAAATCTTACCTGGACGTCCGTAAAGACATTACCTATGGAGCCCGTTGACCATCACGTCCAGAATGCCCCATTTTCAAGGTCAAACGAGCCCTAGAGTAGGTAAACCCCCATTTTACCAATTTTTGTGTGCTATAGTCCACGGATTTTTTGGTGATCCAGAATTCCGACCTCAATTTTTCCAAGATTTTACATTGACGTCCGTTAAGACCTTATCTATAGAGCCAGTTGGCCCTCACGGCCAAAATGGCGCATTTTCAAGGTCAAACGAGCCTTAAAGCCGGTAAACCCCCTCCCCCATTTTGCATATTTTTGTGTGCTATAGTTTACCATCTTTTTTGGTGATCTTGAATTCCGACCTCATTTTTGCCAAAATTTTACCTAGACGTCTGTTAAGACCTTATTTATGGAGTCAGTTGGCCCTCACGGCCAAAATGACCCAATTTCAAGGTCAACCGAGCCCTAAAGCAGGTAAACCCCCCATTTTACCGATTTTCGTGTGCTATAGTCCACAGATTTTTTGGTGAACCGAAATGCCGACCTCATTTTTTCCAAAATTTTACCTGGACGTCCGTTAAGATGTTATCTACAAGCCCAGTTTTCTTTCACGTCCAAAATGGCCCATTTTCAATGCCAAATAAGCCCTAGAGTAGGTAAACCCCCCATTTTACCGATTTTGGTGTGCTATAGTCCACAGATGTCCACAGATTTTTTGGTGATCCTGAATTTCGACTTCATTTGTACCAGAATTATAGCTGTACATCTATTAAGACCTTATCTATGGAGCCAGTCGTCCCTCACGACCAAAATGGCCCATTTTCAAGGTCAAACGAGCCCTAGAGCAGGTAAACCCACCATTTTGCAGATTTTCGTGTGCCATAGTCCACAGATTTATTGGTGATCCGAAATTCTGAACTCATTTTTGCTAAAATTTTACCTGGACAGCCGTTAACATCTTATCGATGTGGCCAGTTTTCCCTCACGTCCAAAATGACCCATTTTCAAGGCCAAATGAGCCCTAGAGCAGGTAAACCCCCCAATTTATCGATTTTTGGGTGCTATAGTCCACAAATTTTTTGGTGATCTGGAATTCCGACCTGATTTTTACGAAAATTATACCTGGACGTCCGTTAAGACATTATCTACGGAGTCAGTTGGACCTCACTGCTAAAATGGCCCATTTTCAAGCTCAAATGATAGTCCACGAATTTTTTGGTAATCCGGAATTCTGACCTTATTTTTGCCAAAATTTTACATGGACGTCCGTTAAGACCTTATCTATGGAGCCAGTTGGCTCTCACGGCCAAAATGACTCATTTTCAAGGTCAACCGAGCCCTAAAGTAGGTAAACCCCCCATTTTACTGATTTTCGTGTGCTATAGTCCACAGATTTTTTGGTGAACCAAAATGCCGACCTCATTTTTGCCAAAATTTTACCTGGACGTCCGTTAAGACGTTATTTACGCTGCCAGTTTTCCTTCTCGTCCAAAATGGCCCATTTTCAAGATCAAATGATCACTAGAGTAGGTAAACCCCCCATTTTACCGATTTTGGTGTGCTATAGTCCACAGATTTTTTGGCGATCCAGAATTCCGACTTCATTTTTACCAAAATTATACCTGTACATCTGTTACGACCTTATCTATGGAGCCAGTTGGTCCTCATGACCAAAATGGCCCATTTTCAAGGACAAACGAGCCCTAGAGCAGGTAAACCCACCATTTTGCCGATTTTCGTGTGCTATAGGTCACCATCTTTTTTGGTGATCTAAAATTTCCAACCTCATTTTTTCTAAAATATAACCTGGACGTTTGTTTAGACCTTACCTATGGAGCCAGTTGGGCCTCACGGCCTGAATGGCCTATTTTCAAGGTCAAACGAGCCCTAGAGAAGGTAAACCCCCCATTTTACCTATTTTCGTGTGCTATAGTCCACGGACTGTTCGGTGATCCTGAATTCTGATCTAATTTTTGCTAAAATATATCTGGAGTCTGTTAAGACCTTAACTATGGAACCAGTTGGCCCTCACGGCCAAAATGGCCCATTTTCAAGGTCAAATGAGCCATAGAGCAGGTAAACCCCCGTTTTACCGATTTTCATGTGTTATAGTCCACAGATATTTTGGTGATCCAAAATTCCGACCTCATTTTTGCCAAAATTTTACTTGGACGTCTGTTAAGACGTTAACTATGTGGCCAGTTTGTTCTCACGTCCAAAATAGCCCATTTTCAAGGTCAAATGAACCTAGAGTAGGTAACCCCCGTTTCGCCAATTTTCGTGTGCTATAGTTCACCATCTTTTTTGGTGATCCAGAATTTCAACCTCATTTTTGCCAAAATTTTACCTGGACATCCGTTAAGACCTTACCTATGTAGCTAGTTGGCCCTCACGGCCAGAATGGCCCATTTTCAAGATCAAACGAGCCCTAGAGTAGGTGAACCTCCATTTTACCAATTTTTGTGTACTATAGTCCACAGATTTTTTGGTGATCCAGAATTTCGTCCTCATTTTTAACAAAATTCTACCTAGACGTTTGTTTAGACGTTATCTATGGGGACAGTTTGCCCTCACGTCCAAAATGGCGCAATTTCAAGGCCAAATAATCCCTAGAGCAGGTAAACCCCCCCATTTTACCAATTTTGGTGTGCTTAGTCCACATATTTTTTGGTGATCCGGAATTCTGACCTCATTTTAGCCAAAATTAGACCTGGACGTCTGTTTAGACCTTATCTATGGAGCCAGTTGTCACTCACGACCAAAATGGCCCACTTTTAAGGTCAAACGAGCCCTAGAGTATTTTAACCCCCCAATTTTACCGATTTTCGTGTGCTATAAGTCACCATCTTTTTTGGTGATCCAGAATTCCGACCTCATTTTTGCCAAAATTTTACCTGGACGTCCGTTAAGACTTTACCTATGGAGCCAGTTGGTCCCCACAGCCAGAATGGCCTTTTTTCAAGGTCAAATGAGCCCTAGAGCAGGTAAACCCCCATTTGCCCGATTTTCGTGTGCTATAGTTCACCATCTTTTTTGGTGATCCAGAATTCTGACCTCATTTTTGCCAAAATTTTACCTGGACGTCCGTTAAGACCTTACCTATGAAGCCAGTTGGTCCTCACGGCCAGAATGGCCCATTTTCAAAGTCAAACGAGCCCTACAGTAGGTGAACACCCATTTTACCAATTTTTGTATGTTATAGTCCAAAGATTTTTTGGTGATCTAGAATTTTGAGCTCATTTTTGCCAAAATCGTACCTCGACGTCAGTGAAGACCTTACCTATGGAGCCAGTTGGCCCCCACGGCCAAAATGGCCTATTTTCAAGGTCAAACGACCCCTAGAGAAGGTGAACCCCCATTTTACTAATTTTTGTATGCTATAGTCCACAGATTTTTTGATGATCCGAAATTCCGACCTCATTTATGCTAAAATTATACCTGGAGGTCCGTTAAGACCTTATCTATGGAGCCAGTTGGCCCTCACGACCAAAATGGCCCATTTTCAAGTTCAAACGAGCCCTAGAGCAGGTAAACCCCTAATTTTGCCGATTGTCGTGTGCTATAGTTCACCATCTTTTTGGGTGATCCAGAATTACGACCTCATTTTTGCCAAAATTTAACCTGGACATCGTTAAGACCTTACCTATGGAGCCAGTTGGCCCTCACGGCAATAATGGCCTATTTTCATGGTCAAACGAGCCCTATAGCAGGTAAACCCCCCATTTTACAAATTTTTATGTGCAATAGTCCACAAATTTTTTGGTGATCCGCAATTCCGACCTCATTTTAGCCAAAATTATTGTTGGACGTCTGTTAAGACCTTATCTATGGAGCTAGTTGACCCTCACGACCAAAATGTCCCATTTTCAAGGTCAAACGAGCCCTAGACTAGGTAAACCCCCCATTTTGTCAATTTTCGTGTGCTATAAGTCACTATCTTTTTTGGTGATCCATAATTTCGACCTCATTTTTGCCAAAATTTTACCTGGACGTCCATTAAGACATTATCTATGGAGCCAATTGGCCCTCACGGCCAAAATGGCCCATTTTCAAGGTCATACGAGACCTAAAGGAGGTAAACCCCCCAATATACCGATTTTCGTGTGTGCTATAATCCATACTTTTTCTGGTGATCCAAAATTGTAACCTCATTTTTGCCAAAATTATACCTGGACGTTCGTTGTGACCTTATCTGTGAAGCCAGTTGGCCCTCACGGCCGGAATGGCCCAATTTCAAGCTTAAACGAAACCTAGAGCAGGTAAACCCCCCAATTTAACTATTTTCGTATGCTATAGTCCATGAATTTTTTAGTGATCCAGAAATCCGACCAAATTTTTGCCAAAATTATACCTGGACGTCCGTTAAGACCTTATTTATGGAGCCAGTTGGCCCTCACGACCAAAATGGCACACTTTCGAGGTCAAATGAGCCTTTGAGCCGGTAAACCCCCCCATTTTGCCGATTTTCTTGTGCTATAGTTCACCATATTTTTTGGTGATCCAGAATTCCAACCTCATTTTTGCAAAAATTTTACCTGGACGTCCGTAAAGACATTACCTATGGAGCCAGTTGACCCTCACGGCCAGAATGCACCATTTTCAAGGTCAAACGAGCCCTAGAGTAGGTAAACCCCCATTTTACCGATTTTTGTGTGCTAAGTCCATGGATTTTTTGGTGATCCAGAATTTCGACCTCAATTTTTCCAAGATTTTACATGGACGTCCGTTAAGACCTTATCTATAGAGCCAATTGGCCCTCACGGCTAAAATGGCCCATTTTCAAGGTCCAATGAGTCCTAGAGCACATAAATCCCCATTTGCCTGATTTTCGTGTGCTATAGTTCACCATCTTTTTTGGTGATCCAGAATTCCGACTTCATTTGTTCCAAAATTTTCCCTAGACGTCCGTTATGACCTTATCTATCGAGTCAGTTGGCCCTCACGGCCAAAATGGCCCATTTTCAAAGTCAAACGAGCCCTGGAGCAGGTAAACCCCCCATGTTACCGATTTCAGTGTGCTATATAGTCCACAGATTTTTTGGTGATCCGGAATTCCGACCTCATTTTTACCAAAATTATACATAGACGTCCGTTAAGACCTTATCTATGGAGCCAGTTGGCCCTCACGGCTAAAATGGCCCATTTTCATGGTAAAATGAACCCTAGAGAAGGTAAACCCCTTATTTTACCAATTTTGGTATGCTATAGTCCACGGATTTTTCGGTGATCTAGAATTTCGACCTCATTTTTACCAAAATATTACCTGACCGTCCGTTAAGACCTTACCTATGGAGCCAGATTGCCCTCACGGCCACAATGGCCTATTTTCAAGGTCAAACGAGCCATAGAGATGGTAAACCCCCTATTTTACCAATTTTCGTGTGCTATAGTCCACGGATTTTTTGTTGATCAAGAATTTCGACCTAATTTTTGCTAAAGTTATACCTTGACATCCGTTAAGACCTTATCTATGGAGCCAGTTGGCCCTCACGGTCTAAATGGCCCATTTTCATGGTCAAATGAGCCCTAGAGCAGGCAAACCCCCATTTTACCAATTTTCATATGCTATATTCCACATACTTTTTGGTGATCCAAAATTTAGACCTCATTTTTGCAAAAATTCTACCTGGACATCTGTTAAGACGTTATTTATGGGACCAGTTTGCCCTCACGTCCAAAATGTCCCATTTTCAAGGCCAAATGAGCCCTAGAGCAGGTAAACCCCCCATTTTACCAATTTTTGTGTGCTATAGTCCACGGATTTTTTGGTGATTCGGAATTCCGACCTCATTTTAGCAAAAATTATACCTGGACGTCTGTTAAGACCACATCTATGGACCCAGTTGTCCCTCACGACCAAAATGGCCCATTTTCAAGGTCAAACGAGCCCTAGAGCAGGTAAACCCCCATTTTATCGATTTTCATGTGCTATAGTCCACAAATATTTTGGTGATCCGAAATTCCGACCTCATTTTTGTCAAAATTTTTCTTGGACGTCCGTTAAGACGTTATCTATGGGCCAGTTTGCCCTTACGTCCAAAATGGCCCATTTTCAAGGTCAAACGTGCCCTAAAGTAGGTAAACCCCCATTTTACCAATTTCTTTGGGCTATATTCCATGGATTTTTTGGTGATCCAGAATTCGGACCTAATTTTTGCTAAAATTATACCTCGACATTCGTTAAGACCTTATTTGTGGGGCCAGTTGGCCCTCACGGCCTAAATGGCCCATTTTCAAGGTCAAATAAGCCCTAAAGCCGGTAAACCCCCATTTTACCGATTTTCATGTGCTATATTCCACATATTTTTTGGTGATCCGAAATTTTGACCATATTTTTATAAAAATTCTGCCTGGACGTCTGTTAAGACGTTATCTATGGGGCCAGTTTGCCCTCACGTCCAAAATGTCTCATTTTCAAGGCCAAATGATCCCTAAAGCAGGCAAACCCCCCATTTTACCAATTTTTGTGTGCTATAGTCCACAAATTTTTTGGTGATCCGGAATCCCGACCTCATTTTAGCAAAAATTATACCTGGACGTTTGTTAAGACCTTATCTATGGAGCCAGTGGTCCCTCACGACCAAAATGGCCCATTTTCAAGGTCAAACGAGCCTTAGATCAGGTAAAGCCCCCATTTTGCCGATTTTCATGTGCTATGGGTCACCATCTTTTTTGGTGATAAAGAATTCCGACCTCATTTTTGCCAAAATTATACCTGAACGTCCGTTAAGACCTTACCTATGGAGCCAATTGGCCCTCACTGCCAGAATGGCCTATTTTCAACGTCAAACAAGCCCTAGGGATGGTAAACCCCCCATTTTACCAATTTTCGTGTGCTATAGTCCACAGATTTTTTGGTAATCCGGAATTACGACCTCATTTTTGCTAAAATTATAACTGGACGTCCATTAAGACCTTATCTATGGAGCAAGTTGGCCCTCACGGCCAAAATGGAGCATTTTCAAGGTCAAATGAGCCCTAGAGCAGGTAAACTACCATTTTACCAATTTTCATGTGCTATAGTCCACAGATTTTTTGGTGATCCGAAATTCCAACCTCATTTTTGCTAAAATTTTACTTGGACGTCTGTTAAGACGTTATCAATGGGGCCAGTTTGCTCTCACGTCCAAAATGGCCCACTTTCAAGGTCAAATGAACCCTAGAGTACGTAAACCCCCGTTTCGCCAATTTTCGTGTGCTATAGTTCACCATCTTTTTAGGTGATCCAGAATTTCGACCTCAATTTTGCCAAAATTTTACCTGGACATCCGTTAAGACCTTGCCTATGTAGCTAGTTGGCCATCACGGCCAGAATGATCCATTTTCAACGTCAAACGAGCCCTAGAGTAGGTGAACCCCCATTTTACCAATTTTTGTGTGCTATAGTCCACAGATTTTTTGGTGATCCAGAATTTCGACCTCATTTTTGCCAAAGTTTTTCCTGGACATCCGTTATGACCTTATCTATGGAGCCAGTTGGCTCTCACGGCCAAAATGGCCCATTTTCAAGGTCAAACGAGCCCTTGAGAAGGTGAACCCTTATTTTCCCAATTTTTGTGTGCTATAGTCCACAGATTTTTTGGTGATCCAGAATTTCGACCTCATTTTTGCCAGAATTCTACCTGGACGTTTGTTAAGACGTTATCTATGGGGACAGTTTACCCTCACGTCCAAAATGGCCCATTTTCAAGGCCAAATAATCCCTAGAGCAGGTAAACCCCCATTTTACTGATTTTTGTGTGGTATATTCCACGAATTTTTTGGTGATTCGGAATTCCGACCTCATTTTTGCCAAAATTATACCTGAACGTCCGTTAAGACCTTACCTATGGACCCAGTTGGCCCTCACGGCCAGAATGGCCTATTTTCAAGGTCAAACGAGCCCTAGAGATGGTAAACCCCCCATTTTACCAATTTTCGTGTGCTATAGTCCACGGATTTTTTGGTGATCCAGAATTCCTACCTCATTTATGCCAAAATATTACCTAGCGTCCGTTAAGACCTTATCTATGGGGTCAGTTTGCCCTCACGTCCAAAACGGCCCATTTTCAAGGCCAAATAATCCCTAGAGCAGGTAAACCCCCCATTTTACCGATTTTTGTGTGCTATAGTCGACGGATTTTTTGGTGATCCGGAATTCCGACCCCATTTTTGCCAAAATTTTACCTGGACATCCGTTAAGACCTTACCTATGGAGCCAGTTGGCCCTCACGGCCAGAATGGCCTATTTTCAAGGTCAAACGACCCCTAGAGAAGGTAAACCCTTATTTTACTGATTTTTGTATGCTATAGTCCACGGATTTTTTGGTGATCCGGAATTCCGACCTCATTTATGCTAAAATTATACCTGGACGTCCGTTAAGACCTTATCTATGGAGCCAGTTGGCCCTCACGACCAAAATGGCCCATTTTCAAGGTCAAACGAGCCCTAGAGCAGGTAAACCCCCCATTTTGCCGATTTTCGTGTTCTATAGGTCACCATCTTTTTTGATGATCCAGAATTACGACCTCATTTTTGCCAAAATTTAACCTGGACGTCCGTTAAGACCTTACCTATGGAGCCAGTTGGCCCTCATAGCCATAATGGCCTATTTTCAAGGTCAAACGAGCCCTAGAGAAGTTAAACCCCCCCCCCCCATTTTACCCATTTTTGAGTGCTATAGTCCATAGATTTTTTGGTGATTCTGAATTCCAACCTCATTAATGCCAAAATTTTACCTGGACGTCCGTTAAGACCTTATCTATGGAGCCAGTTGGGCCTTACGACCAAAATGACCCATTTTTAAGGTCAAACGACCCCTAGAGAAGGTAAACCCCCATTTTACTGATTTTTGTATGCTATCGTCCCAAATTTTTTGGTGATCCAGAATTCTGACCTCATTTATGCCAAAATTTTACCTGGACGTCCGTTAAGACCTTATATATGGAGCCAGTTGGCCCTCACGGCCATCAAACGAACCCTAGAGCAGGTAAACCCCCCATTTTACCAATTTTTGTGTGCTATATTCCACAGATTTTTTGGTGATCCGAAATTCCGACCTCATTTTTGCCATAATTATACCTGGACGTCCGTTAAGACCTTATCTAAGGACCCAGTTGCCCCTGACGGCTAAAACGTCCCATTTTCAAGCTCAAACGATCCCCAAAGCAGGTAAACCCCCTCTTTTACCAATTTTCGTAGGCTATAGTTCACCATCAATTTTGGTGAACCAGAATTCCGACCTCATTTTCTCCTAAACTTAACCTGGACGTCCGTTAAGACCTTACCTATGGAGCCAGATGGCCCTCGCGGCCAAAATGGCCCATTTTCAAGGTCAAACGATCCCTAGAGCAGGTGAACCCCCTATTTTACCCATTTTCGTGTGTTATAGTCCACGGATTTTTTGGTGATCTAGAATTTCGGCTTCATTTTTGCCAAAATTTTACCTGGACGTCAGTTAAACCCTTACCTATGGAACCAGTTGGCCCTGACGGCCAAAACGGCCCATTTTCAAGGTCAAACGAGCCAGAGCAGTTAAACCCCCACTTTTACCGATTTTCATATGCTATATTTGACCATCTTTTTTGGTGATTCAGAATTTCGACCTCATTTTTGCCAAAATTTTACCTAGACGTCCGTTCAGACCTTATCTATAGAGCCAGTTGGTCCACACGGCTAAAATGTCGCATTTTTAAGATCAAACGAGCCCTAGAGCAGATAAACCCCCATTTTATTGATTTTCGTGTACTATAATCTGAGAATTTTTTGGTGATCCAAAATTTCGACCTCATTTTTGCCAAAATTTTACCTCGACGTCCATTAAAACCTTATCTATGGAGCCAGTTGGCCCTCACGGCCAAAATGGCCCATTTCCAATATCAAACGAGCCCTAGAGCAGGTAAACCCCCCATTTTAGTGATTTTCCTATGCTACAGTCCACGGATTTTTTGGTGATCCAGAATTTTGACCTCATTTTTGCCAAAATTTTACCTGGACGTACGTTAAGACCTTATCTATAGAGCCAGTTGGTCCTCACGGCCAAAATGTCCCATTTTCATGGTCAAACGAGTCCTAGAGCAGGTAAACCCCCATTTTACCGATTTTCGTGTGTTATTGTCCACAGACTTTTTGGTGATCTGGAATTCCAACCTCATTTTTGCCAAAATTTTACCTGGACATTGGTTAAGACCTTATCTATTGAGCCAGTTGGCCCTAATGGCCAAAACGGTCCATTTTCAAGGTCAAACGAGCCCTAAAGGAGGTAAACCCCCCATTTTGCCGATTTTCATGTGTTATAGTTCACCATCATTTTTGGTGATCCAGAATTCCGACCTCATTTTTACCAAAATTTTACCTAGACGTGCGTTAAGACCTTACCTATAGAGCCAGTTGACCCTCACGGCCAAAATGGCACATTTTCAAGGTCAAACGAGCCCTAGAGCAGGTAAACCCCCCATTATACTAATTTTTGTGTGATATAGTCCACGAATTTTTTGATGATCTGGAATTCCGACCTCTTTTTTGCCAAAATTTTACCTGGAAGTCCGTTTAGACCTTACCTATGGAGCCAGTTCTCCATGAATGCCAAAACGGCCCATTTTAAGGTCAAACGATCTCTAGAGCATGTAAACCCCCGATTTTACTGATTTTCGTGTGCTATAGTCCACAAATTTTTTGGTGATCCTGAATTTCGACCTCCTTTTTGCCAAAATTTTATATGGACGTCTGTTAAGACCTTATCTATGGAGCCAGTAGGCCGTGACGGCCAAAACGGCCCATTTTCAAGGTCAAACGAGCCTAGAGTAGGTAAACCCCATCTTTTACCATTTTCATATGCTATAGTTCACCATCTTTTTTGGTGATTCGAAATTCCAACCTCATTTTTGCCAAAATTTTAGCTGGACGTCCGTTAAGACCTTACTTATGGAGCCAGTTGGCCCTCACAGCCAAAACGGCCCATTTTCAAGGTCAAACGAGCCCTAGAGAATGTAAAACCCCCATTTTGCCAAATTTCGTATGTTATAATTCACCATCATTTTTTATGATCTAGAATTTTGACTTCATTTTTACCAAAATTTTACATGGACGTCCGTTAAGACATTACCTATGGAGCCAGTTGGCCCTCACGGCCAAAATGGCCCATTTTCAAGGTCAAACGAGCCCTAAAGCAGGTAAACCCCCCCTCCCTCATTTTGATGATTTTTGTGTGCTATAGTCAATGGATTTTTGGTGATCTGGAAATTCTGATGTCATTTTTGCCGATTTTCGTGTGCTATAGTTCATCATCTTTTTTGGTAATCCGAAATTCCAACGTCATTTTTGCTAAAAAATTTCATGGACGTCCGTTAAGACGTTAGATATGGAGCCAGTTGGCCCTGACGGCAAAAACAACCCATTTTCAAGGTCAAACGATCCTTGGAGCAGGTAAGCCCCCCATTTTGCCTATTTTCTTGTGCTATAGTCAATGAATTTTTGGTGATTTCAACGTCATTTTGCCGAAATTTTTTATGGATGCCCGTTAAGACCTTAGCTATGGAGCCAGTTTGCCCTGACGGTAAAAATGGTCCATTTTCAAGGTCAAGCGATCCCCGTAGCAGGTAAACCCCCCATTATGCCAATTTTCGTGTGTTATAGTTCGCCATCTTTTTTGGTGATCCGGAATTCCGAGGTCAATTTTGCCGAAATCTTTCATCGACGTCCGTTAAGAACTTAGCTATGGAGCCAGTTGGCACTGACGGCCAAAAAGGCCCATTTTCAACATCAAATAAGCCCCGGAGAAGGTAAACCCTCCATTTTGTCGATTTTCGTGTGCTATAGTCCATGTATTTTTGGTGATCCAAAATTTCGACATTATTTTTGCCAAAAAATTTCATGGACGTTTGTTAAGACCTTGGCTATGGAGCCAGTTGACCCTGACGGCCAAAACAACCCCTTTTCAAGGTCAAATGAGTCTGATGCAGGTAAACCCCCCATTTTACTGATTTTCGTGTGCTATAGTCCATGGTTTTTTGGTGATACATAATTCCAACGTCATTTTTGCCAAAAAATTTCATGGACATCCGTTAAGACCTTAGCTATGGAGCTAGTTGGCCCTAACGGCCAAAACGGCCCATTTTCAAGTGCAAACGATCCCCGGAGCAGGTAAACCCCCCATTTTGCCGATTTTTGTGAACTATTGTCCATGGATTTTCGGTGATCCAAAATACCGACGTCATTTTTGTTGAAATTTTTCATGGACGTCCGTTAAGACCTTAGATATGGAGTCAGTTGGCCCTGACGGCCAAAACGGCCCATTTTCAAGGTTAAACGATCCCCGAAGCAGGTAAACCCCCCATTTTGCCTATTTTCGTGTGCTATAATTCACCATTTTTTTTTGTGATCCAAAATTTCGACGTCATTTTTGCTGAAATTTTTCATGGACGTCCGTTAAGACCTTAGTTTTGGAGCCAGTGGGCCTTGACGGCAAAAAGGGCCCATTTTCAAGGTCAAACGAGCCTCGGAGCAGGTAAACTCCCCATTTTGCTAATTTTGGTGTGCTATAACTCACCATCTTTTTTGATGATCCGGAATTTCGACGTCATTTTCGCCGAAATTTTTCATGGACGTCCATTAAGACCTTAGATGTGGAGCCAGTTGGCTCTGACAGCCAAAACCACCCATTTTCAAGGTCAAACGAGCCCCGGAGCAGGTAAACCCCTATTTTGCCAATTTTCGTGTGCTATATATAGTCCATGGATTTTTTGATGATCCAAAATTTTGACGTCTTTTTTGCCGAAATTTTTCATGGACGTCCGTTAAGACCTTAGCTATTGCACCAGTGTACCCTCACGGCTAAAACAGACTCATTTTCAAGGTCAAACGGGCCTCGAAGCAGGTAAACCCAAATTCAAAAAAAAATCTCTTGAAAAGGACATCCGAGGTTAAAGTTATGACCGTTTGAAGTTTCACCAATTTACAACAACTTTTTCAAGTTTGAATCTCTAATTTGGTGAAACTTCAAACGATCATAACTTTTGCCTCGGATATCCGTTTGACGCAAAAAAAATTGATCATGGGTGTTTTTTCGAGATCTATTCGGTCAACTCCTTAATTTGTTTTGCTTTTTTATCTTATTATATTTTTATTTGTATAGAATAATTGTCACACAAGGTATTTAGGTAATTTTTTGTTCTAATATTATATATAGTGTCACTACAGAAAAAATCGTGAAAAGCGACAAATTATATTCGGTCGCTATTTAACGTGAAAATATTATACTTATTTTCTTCCCAATGCAAAAGATTATTAATAATTGTATTTGCAAATTAGTTATTGCATCAATAACGTAAAATGTTCTTTGATACATGTTTTAAACTATCAACATTTTTGCAACACCTCTTAATATTCTCTCTCAACAGAGCTACTCAGTGAATAAGTATCACAAAAAACCAGGAGTCATTTACATTATGATGATGCTAAGACAAACCAAGCTTCAAGGACTTGTTGCATGCTTTTGTATACACTTCATAGTTTATTGTAGTTTCGAATTTTAAATGTAGCACTTTTTGCAAGTATCATCTCTATTATTTATTAGTGGGGAGTGTAATAGTCTAGATTCGTAGAGTTTTTATCAGAATCACGTTGTTTTGATGTTGCTATTTGGAGACTTAGCTTATTGACAAGTTTGCTTGAAATTATATGCCCCTCTGTAATGTTTTAAATCATTTTCTCCAATAATATGTGGTGGAATTAAAGTTTGAATGACTATGCTACTGAGGATGGATCTATAGTGTTGGTTGCAGGTTGTGAATGAACTCCTAATCTTTTAACTCTTACATTTGCATATGTCAAATCACAATTTACAAGAATTAGGCGATTTTTTCAATTTTTTCGTGTGTCCATGAATATTTTGATGATATGGCTTTTGGATGAATTTTTTGCGAAACCTTTATGGAACCCTCCATAGGGAATTGAGGGATCCATATGGGCGGATAGGATGGGCGGAGGGTCAATGAAAAATTATGTTTTCTATACATGATTAAAATTACAACAATGTTTATGTGTGATACTAGTTGAAGGTTCATGTAAATTTCTATAGGGATTTGTCACAATTGAAAGTAGGCATAGCTAGGTAAGGAATTAGTTCAAGAAACTCTTTAGAAATTGAGATTTACTACTTTTAACTATGAGAAATAGTGTAGATTTGGAATATTTTTTAAATAAATTAAAAAATAGATAGATAATTACAGCTCTATTTTTATTAATATTGTCTGCATTTAAATATACTTTTATTATTATTTATTTGTATAAATAAATAGATATTAGAGTTTGTTCCCCTTATCTACTTAGATAGAGCTTAATAGAGAGAAGAAGATAGAGCTAAGAAGAATGGCTGTTCACTACTGTTGTTCATTAATGTTGACTTGTCCTTCACCAAAATCCTTGTCTAACAAAACCCCATTTCTGGGTTTGTCCATGGTAGCGCCCTCGTCCCTACCCCTTTCCAGGAACAATCGGACAAGTCGAATTGGCTACCAAGACAAAGCTGCGTATATTCCTCTTGACCAGCGATGGATGTTCGAAGAATCTGAAATCGATGGCCCTGTAAACTTCTTCTTTTTTCTGGAATTTTGGGGGAAAAAACATTGTCTTGATTGAATGGAGAATTAAATAACTGAATTCTTGTTTCTTCGTCTAGGACATTTGGAACGAGACATGGTATCCCAAGGCTGCTGACCATGTGAACACTGACAAACCTTGGTATATCATTGATGCCAGTGACAAAATTCTTGGAAGAATGGCATCAACTATAGCCATACATATGAGAGGGAAGAATCTGGCCACATACACTCCAAGTGTTGACATGGGCGCATTTGTCATAGTGGTAACTACTCCGTCTGTTTTTCTCTAACCATCTTTTGTCAATTATAGGTTCCATATCCTCAATACTAGATCTCTTTTATTTGCTAGTCTGCAATTTTATATCTGAGCAATTCTGTTTTTACTTGAACACCAAAAGATTAATGCTGAGAAGGTTGCTGTATCCGGGAAGAAGAGGAGCCAAAAACTTTATAGGAGGCACTCCGGCAGACCAGGTGGGATGACAGTAGAGACTTTTGATCAACTGCAACAGAGAATTCCTGAAAGAATCATTGAGCATGCTGTCCGTGGCATGCTTCCCAAAGGGAGGGTCAGTACGCATGCTTTACTATTCTGTTGTTTCATTCCATATATGAAGATGTTTGGCAATTTACATAAAATTTATTAGGGACTCCATTAATGCATCCATGGAACTTACAATATACTTGTGTGTGTGTCTCTCTCTCTCTGTAGTATTTATCTCTACACACACATATAAACCAAATGATTGTACGCCTGTGCATAAAAGAGTATATATGTATTACCCCTAATCTGTATGGCTATTGTATACACTAGGCAGATGTGAATTATGCAACAGTGTCTTCTGGTAGAAATTGACAAGGTCATTTATTGGATCGTGGTGATTGCACTTGCTTTGCCTTGAATCACTGATTACAATCAGTAGAAAAAAGATAGATTTCATTTCTGCATTTTATACACTCCACTCCACATTCTAAAATGATTCAATTTTCTGTTTATGCAGCTTGGTAGACAACTATTTACACATCTTAAGGTGTATAAAGGTCCTGAACATCCTCATGAGGCACAGAAACCTGTTGAATTGCCCATTAGAGACAAGAGGATACAGAAGCAACGGTGAACTCCAAGTGATTCCAGCTCTCATTTTTGGCTGTTGATACTCCTTTAAGTTGTCTGTTTAACTTCATATTTGAAATTGTACCTGGGCTCCTGCTTTTCTTTTCTTCTGTAGAGGTTTTCCATTACAAATTTATTTGCCTACACCTCATTGATGTCCTTTAGGTTTCAGTTCTAATGAATATTTCTTCACTCCCCTCGTTCCGTGAGGTTTTATAAGTTATTCAATTTGGCATTCTAAGTTCCATGCTGGTGAGAGCTAGCATTTGAATTGTGTTTTTTAGAAAATAAGTAAAGTTTAACATTTGCGATGGAACGTTGAAGATTCAAAAAGAGACTTGAAATTCACTTTCGCACCTGTTTTCAATAGAAAATTATTTTTTTCACAATCAGGCTAATACTTTGTTCACTTTCACAAACTGACACCGACTTGCAAGTTAAAAGACCATTATTTTTACAAATGAAACCACAAATAAATGCTTTGAATTTTATTGATACAACTGCAGCGATATGTTTGCCAAGATGAGTGACCATACAACACCAAAACTTTTATGGAAACTTCAAAACTGATTGATTAAAATTTGTTCATTTTGCTTGGTAGTGAAGTTGAGGCCTCCGTTAAACCGTGGTCATCAAACCCCATTCTTAACATTCCTCATATGTTTGGTAGAAGAGTTGAAGGATCAGAAGGAACATCAGCACTTGCCTGCCAAAAAAAATAAATAAATAACTCCAGTGAACCTCCAATGAATATAGTCTCCAAGTGTTAAGGATGCAATAGCACATCAAAATTGTGAAATGAACTACTTATCATAAAAACGCAATGAACCCTCTGGTGGGTTGTCAAGGCTTAGGCACTAATGGGTCTTTTGGTCCTAGTCCCAGTATAAAATTTAGAATTACATTTATCCCGTGTTTGGTCAGTGTTCTTGGCTGATACGATATAAATCTATCCCATATGTGATGTGGAATTATGATCCCAGGGGGACATCCTTGGTCCATACCAAGCGACCCCTAAGAATAGCGAACTTCTATTCTGAGACTAAGTCTTGCAAGTGATGTGAACCACTATCCAATATGCTTGTACCACCATATTGTTGCTAACTTACATGGAACTCTTGCACTTGCCCCATGGCACCAGAAGCACCACCATATTGTTGCTAACTTACATGGAACTCTTACACTTGCCCCATGGCACCAGAAGCCAGGGAAAATAGAGAGAGTTATGTTTTACAAACTCACGATTAATCAGGGGTCAATGCCCATGAAAGCAGTCTAGAATACATAGAAATAATCTTCTTGGAATTAATGTCCAGAAAAAGATATCTTAAAAATTTACCTTAAGCATAAAAGAGTTAACCAAAAGAGGCCAGAGGAAGTTTTAATGGGAAATCAATGCAGTGTCCCATGAAGGAATTAAATGACTTCAATCTGAAGATTCTTTGGATGAAAATTGTTTTGTGTTGCCTAAGAACTGAAACACGTTAACATGTCTGAATGTTGCCTGTTTAACTTCAAAAATAAAAAAGTTTAACTTTTCTTTTCTTTTCTTTTCCAGATAAGCTTGGAAATGTCAAATCTCATTTTCTAAAGTAGCATATTTCCAAAAGTGAAAGAAGAACTTCCATGCAACAATCTGGGTGATTTGCTAGGAAACCATAAGCAACCTTGTTACCCAGGATTTGAGAACTCAAGTTTTTCCACTTTTGGTCTAACGAAATCATGTCATACCTCGAGATATCTTGTTATCAACGTTTTGGTGCTGAAATTGAAGCCTTCAACTGATTCTCCTTTCTTACGAGATGCATGAAGTTGCTTTCTAACTTGAGTCGCTAGAGACTGCAGAGGACATTAATAAACAAGGTAACTCAGTATTGTATTAGTATCATAGAATGTTCAATTACTCAATTTTAAAGCATTCTCTTAGAAGTACCTTTCCTAGCTCCACACCCCACTGATCAAAAGAATTGATACACCATACAAACCCTTGGACTGCAACTCTGTGCTCGTAGATGGCCAGTAACTGAAAGAAAGGGAAGATGATAGCGTTAAGATGAGATTAGGGATCACAAGAAGAGGCATGAGTCTTTACACGAGGATAATTGTCGCTACTTGCAGCATGCCACAGAAATGAAGACAAAGGTCAAGAAGAAAGATATTATCTTGAGAAAACACCATAATCAAACAGGAATCTCCTTTAATCAAGCATGACAAAGAAATGTCTGAGAAAATATAATGAGCATTCTCTCACCATCCTACAGGCAATACTACTACTTGCAAACACTGTGTCAAGTTCATCAACTGTCAAATTATAATTAAAGGTCGTCTAAAATATAGCTCTTCTCTCACAGGCTAATTTGGTTAGTACTAGTATACCTATTCCACCCTTTTAGCCTCTTCTCCAACTGCAAAGAAATACGGCAGAGATCTCGGGATAAAGGAGATGCATAATTCCAGTATCGGGGATCGTGAGTTAGTTTTCTAACAGAAATGTGGCTCTGACTTTGACTTGAAACAAGCTATCTCTCCCTCTGCATCTTTATTTATATCTATTTCTATAGGAGCAAATTAGAAAGGCTTGTGTCCTAACGTGGGACTTTATACCAGCTAAGGGACATGTACTATCAAGTCATTTATTGACTGTAAAGAAGCACGAGAAGAGATTGGAGGAATGTACATCGACTAGCTTCACATGGAGCTTTTAAAGGGATTAAGATCACTGAGTACAAGATTCAATTGGTCATTGCAAGTAGCAAGTTATTAGCTTTTCAGTTAATTAATTTTATATGGTAATTTCATTGAAGAAATTTATTTGGCAAAGTGTAATATCAATTGACCTAAAAGGAATCACCTCATTGTCTCTTTCAAATGCAGTAAGCTATTCCTTCTCACGCTTTCCCCCTAAGCTCTACTACTCAAAAATAAATAAATGGGCAGCCCATTGCACGAAGCTTGCATTAGTGACAAACAAAATTCATATGAAAATCATTGATGCAGTTCAAGAAAGGTAGCACTAAGTTTCACACGGTCACTTATACAATTGTACAAACTCAACTCATAGGACATACTGTGTCACTCAAAACTCAGAATCACTTGTAAAATACTTTAATGTCCAATATCTCATACCTGTCCGATGTTGTAAGCATTCAATGATGGAAGTAGTATACTTAGAGAAGGTCGATTTCCAGAAAATGTCTGCAAGATATTGGAGGAGTTTAAGAATAGACCTCTAAGTATAGCACAATATCATCAAGTAAGGAATGTACGAAATACCTTATGAGAAACAAGATGCTCAGGAATATTCTCCTTTTGCAACTGCTCTGGTGTCTGCGGAGAAAGTTGATACTGATAATCAATTGAATGAGATATATTTCCTAATTGTAACTATACAGGTATGTGGTGGCCAGTGGGTATATTGTAAAAAAGAGAAAAAGTGTCTCGCCTTCCCATAAGCAAGGGCATCTGGCTGCGCAAAGAAGTTCGACATGAGCTCATCATGGTTATTCACCACTTCATCTGAAAATGAGTTGCCCAAAATTAGATAAAGGGAAGCAAATGGAATAAGCAGCAGACTGTACCTAGGTGTCAATGTTTTATTTTGTCTTCCTCTGTAAAATGGGAATGAGAGACCATGAAATTAGGCTAGAAAAGTAGCTTGTTAGCTACCTTTCGCCTTATAATTGAATACTTTAATTGTGTTTGAGCTAGAATCTAAGCATTACATAATTAATATGTGTGTTTCATTGTGTAGGACTTGTTCTCCAGTAGAACTAATTTGCAGCGAAAACAGATGAAATGAAGCTTCCAAGTCTGAATAGAAGTTCAAGGAAATTAACCAAAGTCAAGCTCATTGGTCGGGAACAAAGTGTGCATGAGAAAAATTGACAAGAAAAAATAAAAGACCCAAAATTACCCTAGCACCGTATGGCACGAGGTGCCAGGGCAATTTTGGATCAGAACTGCAAAAATTATGGTCTTGGGAAATCCCTCTTGGCACCGCATGCCAAGCATTGTGTGGCACGCTGTGCAAGGTCAATTTGGGCTATCTGTTGTTGAAATCAGAGTCTCGGGATTTTACTCTTAGCACGACGTGCTAGGCTAATTTGGGCATGTGTGATCCTGCTTAGGTTCATTAAGGGTATTTTTGTACAAGGTCATTTCTACACAGTATAAATACATGGAAAGCACCACTTGGAAGGACTTTTGACCTACGAAGATGTAGAGGAAGGCTCCTCGCTTGGAGACATGAGGATTCGAAGAGTTCCCATCAATGATCAATTAAATGCAATAGTTTGTATTGAGAAGTTGGTTGTAATGTTTTCTAGGTTTTTATTCTTATTTCCAATGTACTTCTTTTCTACGGAGTAATTTTCTCATAGGACATAGACGGATATGCTTAATGTCACCCATATTGTATCAAGGGAGTGATGTATGAAGATGTTCAACGGTTGTAGCCAGTGTTGTGTATGGCAGCCTTGTCGGCCCAGATTTCCTGTGGTTTTGAGTCTTGAAGTTGTGTGGTTTCAGTCGGTTCGCTCAGTCAAGTGAGCCACCTGGTGCCAATCGCACCTCCCCGGGTTTGGGGTGTGACATCTTCACATCGTATGGTTCGGTTCATATTTAGTAATTCTTCTAAGTAATTGGAAGCACTTATAAATTATTAATCTGAACTGAAGTTAGAAAACATCTGCATGGAGTTTTCCTTGAACAAATCTCATCACCTTGCACAAGTTTGTTATGGTTTCATTATTTTATCTAGTGAAAACTGAGTTAATTCTAAAGAAGAATCTCTGTTAGCAGCGATGATCTAATTAATTATTGAATTCGCAAGATTCAATAATACCAAGAAGCGAACCTTGAATAAGAGTATATCCTTAGAGATTAACCTATCTCGTTGATTGCCCTAGTTCGTCTCATTGTAAATTATCATCCACTGCCCGTTTCACAAATATCTCATGAGTCTTTAACTTGTTTAATTTCCATTGCAATGCTCGTGGTTTATAACCCACCTCAGCTACAAGAATAGTTATTTGTGCCAATCCTTGTGGAAATGATAAACTCTATACTATCTTTCATAACCACAAGGATTACATTTTATATATCGCTCATCAGACCACATGGAAAAGAAGAACAAGAATATAAAAGTAAAAGGAATTGATACCTTTCAGGTAAATAGGTTGCTGACTCTTAACAACACCAATAAAATCACAAGGAATAACACGACCCTGAAAATTCCAGGAAGATGGTGTTCAATATTCAAGTGAGATTTTGTAAAAAACTAAACATACCAAGAGTAGATACATGAGCACTTGTTTTACTAATAACAATCAGAGCAAAAAATAATTCAAGAAAAAAGCATGGCATTCCAAGCAACATTTGATCTGTACCTTTTATGATATCTTAAAAGAGTATAAAGCTGAAATATATAAAGTTAAGGAGACTAATAAAACGAGGTAACATCATCAAATAGAAAATAAATAACTAATTCCACTCAAATAACACCCCTGGAACCCCTTTCTTCTTTCAGCTTGCCTTTTGGGGTGGTTGTTTGAGGGGGAGGTGGTTACTCTTCTTGCAGAGATGGAGATGTAAGTAAGAGTTTTGGACCGTCATCGCTAACCAACCCTAGAACCTCCAAATTGACATCCTTCCAGAGCCACATCCCCAAAAAAAAAAAATGAAGAACCAAAGCACCACCTAATAACAACAAGACTCACAAAATTCCTAAATTAATTCACGTGATATATTACATAGCATGTCGAAACTATAGTTTGTGGGACAGGAAGGCAAATGGAATTTTCTAATAACCTTGTAGGTCTTCTTCAGATTATATCATTAATATGCTCGAAGATTCTTAATTCAAGCAAAAGAGTAATACGCTTTTCTTACAGCCGCTTTTCGCACGAGATATTTTAATGACATAATCCCTACACCTACAACAACAAAATAACAACATAAAGCTTCTACAATTACATTTTAATTAAGTTGAACAGTATATTAAGATAAAAATGTGGTCAACAAACTGTAAGTGTTAATACAATCTTGAACAAGAAGAAGTTGACACATGTTACCTGCCTAAATCAAGTACAGAATGGGTATAATTTCAGGAAAAAAACATGAAGTGTTGAAACTGGAAATTTATGCTACCTGGTGAATTAATTGGTAAAAGCTGTGTTGGCCATTCGTCCCTGGTTCACCAAAGTCAATTTCACCAGTCTGGTAAGGAAGAGGGACACCATCAATAGACACCCCTTTCCCATTACTCTCCATACTGACCTGAATTCAATCAAATTTTTGTAAAGGACGTAAGTATGGCATCTAGAATAACATACAAGCAAGAAAGTTAAGAGTAACATGCCTGTTGAATATGAGGTGCCAACTTCTCCAGTGCTTGAGAATAGGGTAATATTGCCTGAAATATCAAATGTTTAGTAGTATGGTAATGATGAGTCAACCAGACACCCCAGAGGGAAGCAGAATGATAATATACTCACTCTTGCTGGATATCCAAGGAATGAAACATTCCACACACTCAGCAAGCCTAAAAGCACCTGAAACAACGATGTGATATTAAGAATCAAGCAATTGAGTTTAGTGATGTGATATAAGCAAATCAAGCATCTGACTAGAAAAGCAGAATATAAAGTTGCTATTAGCAGATAATGCTTGGGATTGAGGCGTAGAATTTGTTATATTGGCAGAATAATCCAATAACCAAAGGTGCAAGTAATTGCAAAAGAATCTTCAAGAGTTCGATGTATGAAGAGAATGAGGGAAAATAGAAAAATAAAGCTAAATACAATTTATTGCAGAGAAATAAAGAGGCAACAAAGTGTATATATAAAATGTGTAACAGAGCCCGGAGCTAGGAAAGCTTTGATCCTTATGAAACAAACAGGTAACAGAGAAAGAGGCCTAACCACAGAAGGGAAAACTTAAGATTCACTAGCTTGGTAAGAATAATCAGAATGCAAACATGCCAGACGGGACCAGGCTAGAAGACACTGAACCGTCCCAATCATCATAACAGCTGATCATGCAATTAAAGCTACAAACCGTTTGATTGCTCTGGGAAAATTGTATCCGACAACGAATCAAGGGTACAGGCTTGGCTCAATATCTGGGTAGAGATGCAAACTTAATCAACATAGCACCTCATTGGCTAGGAGTAGAATGAAGCTACCAGTCTAAGATATGGAGGAAACACAAGGAGACATGCTATACATCAGTATAAGCACACACGTACATTTGCATCAAACAATCTGACAAAGTATTTATTGTTTGTGAAGTGTGAATTTTCACTTAGCCCCTCAGTTTGGACTTCTGAACTCTCTAAGGCAGAACGCGCCGCTCACCGATGTAATTACATCACAGGGTATACCAAGTGAACATTACAGAAATATTACAGCACTATGCATAAGAGAACAGAACAATTAAGTATAAGAGAGAACATAAACATAAGTTTCTATGAGCTGGGACATACAGGTATATTTTTCTCAAATGGTGCTGAGAGGAAATGCTGATCAACACTCGAAGCTCCCTTCAGAAATCTTAACACGTAGAGAACATGTCAGAAAAAATTATTAAAGCAGTACAAACAGAAGCAAAAGAAAAAAAGGTAGCAAAACGAAACACCTATAACATGCAACATAACAATTAAGGAAGCTCCTACCCTATGACAACCAATTCTTCGGAAGACAAAACCCTGGGGGCTTCAGATATATAGTGTTCTCTTGATGTAGAAAGTTAATCCGCCAAACCAATAAAGTTGGCACCAACATCCTAATAATTAAGCTAAGAGATGGAGACACCAAACTATGCAATAGAAGAAGTACAGCCTGCCATCGCTAAGGGGAAAAAGGTGGCAATTTGTTTCCAGTCTAGCTTTTCACCATAAACTCGAGGTAATGATTATGAAATAAAAAAGACCAGATCTTATGGATAGAACTAATCAGCAGATTTGGTTTATACTTGACCTGTCAATAGATCATGAGAAAAGTACACAATTAAAAAACCTATAACGTTTAGGCGTGTACGGTCAATGTCAAGGGTGCATGAGATATTAAAATAACATGAAGGGTCAATGTGCAAAGGTAGCTGCAAATTACTTACTTCTCAACAATGGAAAATCCATATTGCAGAGAAAGAGGCAATACTCCAACTGCGCTGCAGACTGCAAAAAAGGATTGCAATAAATATATTTGATAAATTTCTTTTTTTTTTTAGTTAAGTAATCCTTTAATATATATTTAGAACACCAAAATTTGATAGCAAAATCTGTGTGCATCTGCCGAGATACTCTTAAAAAGACTTACCACTATATCGACCTCCTACCCAGTCCCAGAAAGCGAATGCATTATTTGGATCGATGCCAAATTGTTCTACGAGCTGTTACAAATTGATACATTTAGTAAAGAATATAGTGGTCTAATATATAATGTATCTTCAGTGATGAAATGTAAGATCTAGTAAAACCAGAAATCTCTAATATCCTTTATTATGAACAACAAAAAATGTACTCTTCAATCCATACAACAGATGAATTCAACAGAATAAAGTTGCCCAGTCGTTCTGCTTATAACAGATGACATGGAAAATTAAAAATAAAAACGGTAAAAGGGATGTGTTGTATACACAATCCAGGTATAATAGTAACACTTGAATATGCATGATCATACTAGCCAAAGCACCACCTAAACAAAATTACACTGTCCTCCCCGGATACAAAGCCCCAACATCCAGGAAGAAGCATATTGTTTAAATTTGTAGGAGGAACAATAGATTAACAATTACTCACTAGATGAGGGAAATTGTAAGACAAACTAGAAGAAGATGCACTATACTTCCTACAAAATGCAACCGATCAAAAAAAAAAAAGACATTCTACAAAATGCACTAATTAGGGGAAAACCTTTTAGGACTATAATTCTAATAGTCATTACTGTTGACCTGGCGATGAAACAGGATCCATTTACATTTCGGGATAAAAATAGAACTAAGCCATTCTCCAGTACTTCATCATGATTTATCTAGAGGAAAATTGGATGTACTCTGATACCCCCTCCAATTGATGGGACTCTTGGAATAGTTAATATTTGTTTGATAGAATTCCACTTCTACAAAACTTTCAGAACTTTCAATAATTCAAAATCATTAGAATATCAAAATTTTGAAGTTGATGGGATGTGATGTGATATTTTCTCTATCAAGCTAACCTTTTGATCATCCCATAAAATTTTCCTTCTACTACTACTAATATAATATATATGTCAAGTTAACATCTAAAACTCTATGTCATGTCAAGGTTGTGCAAGCTGCAAGTCAGAAATCTTGTGATCCTTTGTCTTAAACAAAGATACACTATCAAAATCAAGCTAAACTCAAAGATACAATATCCCACAAAGGCGAAAGAACAAAAACATGTTTGCTAGAAATAATTTGAATAAGTATGATTTTACTGCAAAAAGTGGTTCAAATGACACACAAAAAGATGAGCAAAGGAGATGACTCACCTTAAGATTGGTACTAACTGCAACCATATGCTTTGCAACTGCCAGGGGTCTACAAAAGTAAGAATCCCCAGAAAAGGGAGGTTCGAGTCAAACAAAGATTTGTGACAACAAAACCGACACTAAACATCATAAAGAAACAAGCACCGATCTAACATCATAAATAAATAAATAAGCACTGGTCAATACACTTCAGTGCTCTATCCCCCCTGCCCGAGTTGTTTCCTCTAGTTTCATATCATCAATGAATTCAACAAATTCAGTGCTTCTGCTGCAGGTCCTATTTTCCTCTCTAATGGGTATCTAACCACATTAAAATCTCCCGCCAATACCCAAAGATCAATAAACAGACCCCTAACAGCTCCCATGCCTCTTGCCTCATCCTGCCCCCACCCCTGACCACTTGCCTCCAACTAGGCATATCTAACACTCCTCATCCCCCATAATTGCTCAACCTTATCTTCAATATTTCCTTCTAACTTCGTCTCCTGAAACACAAAATCAGCCTTCCATGTGTGAATGAGACTGCTAATCACTCCTTCCATTTGCTTAACGCTCATGTTTAATCCCCTAACATTCCATGAAATCACTTTTAACGTCATTGATTCATGTTAGTATCTCCCTTCCCCTTGCTTCTACCACCATTGCTTTTGAAATTCATATCAAACATCAGCCCTTTTAATTTATTCATGCCTTTCTTCTCAATTGTGGATTGTTGTGCCTTTTCTGCCTCGTCTGATTGCTTGCCTACTGTTATCAATATTTTTTAAAAGAGGTGACACACACCTTTAAGCAAATACCAAATTGTTTGCTCAGCTTAATTATATTTTGATGCACCCAGAGAGTGGTGTCCATGTCTCTGTCGCTCTACTCCTGAATCTCCAGTGAGTTTAGAGGTTCTATTTCCTCCACACAATCAGCATCTGGCTCAATTATTATCATTGTATGCATGTCCCTCCCCCCACCCCCTCCCCTCCCCTGTTTCCGATAATTTTGCATCATCCACCCTCAATGACCATCACGGCACCCTCATAATTATCTCCATGGTCATCACTTTCTTCACTGTCTATTGTCTCCTTCGAATCCTGATATTGTAGTTCTTCTGCTTGTTGCGACACCAATTTGTCCAATTTAATAGGGCTGCAGTCATCATTCAGAATTACCAGGCTTTCTTTACCAAATTAAGATTTGTCCAGCAACGGAAATGTCAACAAAGAATGGACTAAAGATATATATGTCACTAAAAGGTTAAATTAATGTGCCTTCTAGAAAAAGGTTAAATTAATGTGTGCACCATAACTGATGAACCTGGGTTTCTCTTTGCGTAGCTTGATATCACCTTGACAAATGTTATGGTAAAACTTAGTTTGAAACGATGTGGTAGAAAGCAACATGCCAAAACTGAATTTCTCTTAATATCTTTCGAGATGGAAGAGGCAAGACCTACATTCTCTTTAACCAGGTGGGTGCTGTGGGTTTTGTTAGAACCAGGACAGTAAAGCAGGTTAATCTAACTTCATGCACAATTGATCCAAGGTAACCACCTCAGGCTAGATAGTCAGTTTCAGACAGAGATACAGACTAAGGTCCCATCAGTTGTACTGTCAATACTTCCCATTAATGAGGCACAGAATAAAAATCAATTGTCCAAAAGTATAACATTAAATATTAATAAATTTCTCTATTTGTAGGAAAATAAACACTGTCATACTTACCCTAATGCAGAGGAGATCCATTCCCTCATTGTACGGGCATTTAGCATTGTCTCGGCAGTAGTAAAAGTCTTCGAGACCACCACAACTTCAAGCAAGACAAGAAGAAATTATCAAGGATAAGTCTGATATATTTACATTTCTCTATTTGTAGGAAAATAACATCAATAAATATTCATTCACCTAGAGTTGTTTCAGGATTCAAGCCTGTTATATTTCGGGCTACATCAATGGGATCAACATTTGCGAGACTGCAACCACAAAGAAATGTAAATGTAATTTTTCTAACAATTCAGAATGAGAGCATTTTCTTTGCTCTAAACTAGAAATATTGGAGTTTTTAAAGCGGGACACAACATGTATGGCAATAGATGCAGGGCAGTGAAAAGGTTACTATCAGCCAAATGAGTTTAGAACAAAACTACTTGCTCAAACATAGAATTGGTTTAAATAATCCCTTCACACTTACAATCGCAACTGGCGCCCTCTTGCACACTCACTAGCCTCCGCTTCTGTAATATGCCAGGTTTAAAATTTCAACATTTGGCTAGTTAAAAACTAGACAGCAAAGAAAGCAAAACAAATGAATAGCTTTTGTTTCGATGAGAGGGTCATATACGTACCTGTTTGAAGTGCTGTGTGTACGAACAAAGGGCCTAAGAAACTGCCACCTATACCAACAGCTACAACATCTTTCAGTGTTTTTCCTGTGGCTCCAACCTATCAAGAATTGCCTCTTGATTAGAGACTTAGCAGTATTGCTTAAATGAATATCTCTTTGATGATCGATATTACCCAGGCACCACTGCGAACCCTCTCAGAGAAGTCTCGAATCTTATCAAGTACGTGCCAAACCTCAGGGACAACATTCTTCCCGTCACTATTTATGACAGCATCTCTTGGAGCACGCAGTGCAACATGAAGAACGGATCTGTTTTCTGTGCTGTTTATCTACAAGAAAGATTAAATAATAATGATGGCAAACCACTCACTAGTTGACAGGATAAACATAATAACTAAAAAAAAATCTAAATACTGTAAGAACTAGTAACTTCTCCATTGTTAAGTGAGATTTGAGTTGCTAATATCAGATTAACTAACGATCCTTTGTCAGTGTCCCCTAGTCATTAGAGCACACTGATATTGATGGTCAATATTTGAATTAACAAATTCCTATTATTTGAAGGAGAAAAACTGTTTGTACTTAGTAGACAGGAGACAACAAGTAAATCCTTTAAACAGTTTAGTAACATAGAGGACATGCAAATTTATACTACTAATACAAAGTTCTTAATGATTTTTCTGATGAAAAGTTTGGCTTCTCATAGGACCAAACGTACTGACAAAAAAAAATGCCTTTGTGAGTTAGAAGATATCCTAGTTCCTCAATTATATCTAATATGTTGACAAATTATTCTAGTTCCTCAATTAACATTTAAGATGTTGATGATTCCATTTGGCAACAAGACAAAATAAGCATACTGCATTCCCAAATTCGAGTTTAATCCAGTGTATTGAAGAAGAAAGTTATCTTATCCTACTGAAACTATCATAAACTATTCTTCAATATAAATATGATTGCACTAGGCTTACATGCTCTCCATTGAACATCCGAATGATCTTCTCCTTAACGCGAGCTGCCTGCATCAGAATGCGAGGTTAACTTTCTAAATGAGCTGAAAGTGATTCATATAAGGAAACAAACAAACCTCAGCTAAACTGAAGAGCTTATTCAATGTATCAAGGGTGGCTCTTTGTCTCGAGTAATCGATCAGAATCCCATCAAACTCCCTGCACATTGATTAGGTATAAAATCATCAAAATGTTTCGAAAAATCTAGGAATTAAAGCAAATAAGTATCATACACCATCATTGATTGGCATCGATTATTGTTATTCATCAAATCACGCAAATGAGTTTTGTTAATTTCTTCAACATGAGCCTGCGATACAAGAGAAATTTCACATTAATTACAACATATATAAGAGTAATTCATATTCATAAAATTGTGAAATTGCTTACTCGCAAATCCTTCCAGGACTCAGTATCGCTAATTAAAGCAGACGAAGCCATCTCTGAATAAATTTCACTCTTTCGAGACGAGACGAGACGATTAGGAGAAGAATATGAATTGGAGCTGTGTTGAATTGAACAGATAGATGTACTGATTTAAGGCCAAAAAGGGAAAAAGTATTGGACTCAAAATTAAATAAAAATGTTCCTATTTATATCACTACTAGGTAATATGTTGTCCGTGCTATGCACGGGCACGGGCCTAATAATATAAATGGTATGTTTTGGGGCTAATAACGGAGATTTTGAAGCGATTGTTTGCGTGGATAAAGGAATAAGTTTTTTTATCACAAACTTGTACTTTATTTGACGCTATTCAAGGCACAATAAGACTATCCACATACAATATTTTTGAAATATTTTATGTTGTCAATTATCATGATTTATAGTATTTTTACGATAGATTCACTTAAAGAATGAGTGGAATTTTTTGTATTTTTTTTCAAAACATATTTTATGTTGTCAATTATCATGATTTATAATATTTTTACGCATTTTTTAAATATAAAAAACCAAAAAAAAAATAAGACAAATAAATTAAAATGGACCCAATATATGTTATTTTTGTTGTCTCAATTTATGTCACACAAATAAAATTTGGAAAGTCATCTAAATTTTAATTTTTTAAAAAAAAATTTTAAGTTATTAATTATTGTGATTTATAATATTTTGATGTAACTTTCAAATAACCAACATTACTGGTCACTTTGTCCTAATTTATGTGATATAGATAAAAATACAAAATTAACCCTTTTAAAATGTATTTCAGATATTTTAAGTTGTTAATTATTATTATTTATAATACTTTTTTGATAATTTTAAAATGATATGTGTTATTTTTTCTGTCCTAATATATGTGAGCCTGAAAGAATTCTGAGAGTGAACCTATTTTATTATATAGCTTTTAAATATTTTAAATTGGTAATTATTCTAATTTTTAATGCTTTTTAAGTCATTTGTAAATGATATATGTTGCTTCCTTTGTCCCATTTTATATAGTATAAATAAAATTCCCGAAACCAACTAAATTTTTAATATATTTTTTAAAATATTTTAAATTATTAATTATTGCGATTTATAATATTAAAAAAAAGTACAAAACTTGTATCAGCCTAAAAAATGACCACGATAATTCGAAGCCTACAGAAAGCAATATGGTTGTACGTAATTTTTAAATACTTAATATATATTACTCCACTTGTCTCAATGTATGTAGCATTGATAAAATTTCAAGATTCAATCAAATGTTGTTAATTGTTAACATTTATAATACATTTTACGTAGTTTTCAATAATTTGACATTAAACAATACATATTACTACTTTTGTCTCATTTTATGTGACATTGATAGATTAATTTTAAGAATCAGTCAATTTATTTTTTCTGTTTTTTTAATAAATATTTTAAGTGGTCAAAATCACGATTTATTGTATTTTATACATAATTTTTAACGATAGATTAATTTCAAGAATTAATCGAATTTTTTTATATGTATTTATTTTTGAAATATTTTATGTTGTCAATTATCATGATTTATAGTATTTTTACGCAATTTTTAAATATAAAAAAAAATTAAGACAAATAAATTAAAATGGACGCAATATATGTTATTTTTGTTGTCTCAATTTATGTGACACAAATGAAATTTGAAGAGTCATCCAAATTTGCATTTTAAAAAAAAATGTTCTAAGTTATTAATTATTGTGATTTATAATATTTTTATGTAACTTTCAAATAACTTACATTGCTGGTCACTTTGTCCTAATTTATGTGATATGGATAAACTTACAAAATTAACCCTTTTAAAATGTCTTTCAGATATTTTAAGTTGTTAATTATTATTATTTATAATACTTTTTTGGTAATTTTGAAATGATATATGTTATTTTTTCTGTCCCAATATATGTGACCCGGATAGAATTTTGAGAATGAACCTATTTTATTATATATCCTTTAAATATGAAATATTTTAAGTCATTTGTAAATGATTTATTATATTATATTATTATATATTATATAAACTCCCTTATAGTAGAAAAATAAATATATATTATATAGTAGAAAAATGATTTATTATATTATATATTATATATTATATAGGGAGTTTATGATTGGACATTACAATGTCCCATCATAAACTCCCTCTTATATAATAAGAGAATATATATATGTTATCCTTATTAAAAATAAATATTTCATTATAAAATTAATGTATATATTATATTATTTTTCCTATTTTATTTGAGAGTTATTATTCTCGAAAATATGAAAAGTTAAATGATTAATTGATATTATTGATCAATTTAATTAATCAAAATAAATTAATTTATATTTATTTATTGAAAAACATGACTTCAAGATATCACTAAATAAAGGTAGAGAAAAGGGTCTAATATACCGCTTTCATACCCTCGTTATGAAAGTGGTCCTATTGTTATGCAAATGGTTCACATATACCATTTTTTTCTAACGGAAGCGAAAAAATTAATTTTAATTTATTTTTAAAATAAATATAATCGATATGAGTATATTTGATCCTTATCAGATGTATCTATTTTTTTAATTTATTGTTTCAACGACTAATTTAAATTTATTATTTTGATGGTGAAAAAAAATTATGTTTTGACTAATTTTTTTGTAAAATTTATTATAGATGCACCATTTTTTGTTACAAATACAAAAATTAAATTACAATGTAGCCGAAAAAAATATTTTAAATTATAATATAGCCACAAAAACATAGTTTTAAATTTTTTTCTTTACTTAAAAGAATGAAAGAAACAAATAAGAATAAAAACTCAAATAATGATAATCAAGAAGTCAAAAAATAATATATGTATGAAAAAAAATTAAATTAAAATATACCTTGAACTTTACTAGAAGGATCATATATACATATATGAATTTTTTTTTAAAAATTTAAAATTAATATTTTTTTCACTTCCATTAGATGAACGGTATATGTGAGCTCCTTTTGTAACAGTAGGGGTATATGTGAGTCATTTGTATAAAAGTAAGGATATATATGAGTCACTTTCAAAACGAGAGGTATATCAACTCTAAATGACAAAATTGAGGGGTATATCGGGCTCTTATATAATAAATTTATTTAGTTTCTTAAAAGATGTAAAATCTAAAACTGTGACATATAAATATGAAAAGAGAATGAATTTATTGTCGGTACTAATTGAAATTTTCCCAATAGTAGTAGGTTAGCAATCTTTTACCGATTATTATGTGCATATTTTTGAATTTTTCTTGTTTGCTTAAAAAAAAACAGAATTGATGAAAATATAATTAAAAGTAATTGTTATTACTAATTGAAACTTTCTTAATAGTTTATTACCAATCTCTTATTGATTATTATGTGCATATTTTTGAATTTTTACTATTTGCTAAAAAAAATATATGATTAATGTAATTATAATTAAAAGTAACAAGCAATTAAATTTGTAGTTATTTCTACTTTTTTAAAATTTTCTAATTCACTTCAATTTGAATCAATCATATTTTAATATTGACTTTTGTAAAATTGTTTTTCATTCTTTGAGTGTCTAAAATATATGAGTTTGAAATCCACTAATTTATAAATAAAATTGTTTTATTTAATATTTTATTACTAAACGTGATACACACATGTAAAGCAAAAGTGATTATATTATTGAAGATTAATGAAATAGAAATAAATATTCAATTAAGTCTAATGATCCGTGCAGTACTAGGAAAAGATTGGATCACAAAGATGGAGTCACAGCATATATAAAAATAAGTTTACGAGTTACGTTGTTACTATAAAGTTATATAGTATTTGGTTCCAAATATCAGGAACTCCAGGTAGACACCAGTGACTACAGTCCATTCCAGTTAGGCCATAAATAGAAGGATGTCCATCTTTACGCAATAGGCAAAGATTTGTTACATCAAGCAATGTTACTGGCTTCTCAATTAATGTGTACAATACTTTCTTCAAAACTGTCAGTGCTGGGGGCAACCCTCCTGGATATGTTGAACCACTTATTGGTTGCCTCTGCCCTAAGCAAGTTTTCACCCCTGGTTCATTCCAATTTGTACCACTGTAATTGGGTAAACAAAATTAAATTGTACCAAATAAAGACTACATTGTGAAATATATTAACTTACTTGTAATGAGATGGGGAAATTCCTTGAAAGAAGAGTAAAGTTTTTGCAGGATTAATGTTGGTGTCAATCCACTTAGCCCATGTAAATAAAGCTTTCTCAAAAGCAGCCACACGATCCATGTCTTTATAATATTGACCTCCTATTTCAATGAAATCCCATCTACAAATTAAAATGAATGGAATATAATATGATTACGTTACGTTATATATAGGTTAGGTTGAAAAGTAATATATAGAGAGAGAGCTAACGTACGGTTGAGTGGTTCCTCTGCGGTTCCACCAATGCCAAGTGTTGAAAATGAGCATGTCAATTCCTTTCCACAACTTGCCACCTTCAATTGAGTCTAGTTTTAATACTCTTCCCTTTTCTTCCCTCACAACGTCCACTAAATACACACTTCGATCCAACATCACGTCAACTTCATAATCCTGAAATACAAAATTTTTAACATGAATATACGACAAATGTGTATATATCAAAGGAATTAAAATGATAAAGCAACTAGGTACGTACCAAGAAGGTGAATATAGAGACATCGCCAACTCTGGTTGCGTTGTATTTGGTGTTAGGGAGTGATGTATAAAGAAGGCATACAAGTGATTGCCACTGATTTCGGCTTAAAGAATCTCCCACAAACATGATGCTTTTTCCTTTAAATTTCTCCAACAATGCCCCTCCATCAAATCTGCAGTTGGATTTTGAAATGATTATTTTACAACTGGAAATCTAATAAAAAGATGTGAGAGGGACCTACCTACACCTTGTAAAAGCATGTGTTAAAACACACATCCCTACAGTGTGGCTGGCCCCTTCACATAAAAACATTTTTATTTTTAATTTGTAGTATTTTCTTATTAGCACATGAAGAGGGGGGGACCTATGTTCAGATATATTACTTTTGTGGTAATCTCCAATATAATTGACGACTAAAATATGCCAAGTCTAATTAGATTTTAAACAGATCATGTCTAGATATTGATCTTCATCAAGTGGTCAAGATCTTAATTGGTTTCTTCTTTCTTAAAAAAAATGTTTTTCTTTTGATCGACAACTCTAATATAACATGTTTCAATTCAGCATCTAAACATAATAATTAATGTGTTTATATTAGACACTTTTGACTTGTGTATTCACAAGCGTTCATTACATAAATGTATGTATTATGGTATTATCGAGATACTCCATTGAGAAATCATTATTAAAGCTGCCACTTTAATTTTCTGGGGGGTGGTCACGGATCACCATACTATTATAAGCATTCAAGCTCATTTGTTAGCTTTTTGTAGTGTTAGTAATATCATCTCGTATAAAATAGTACATTGATTTTTTCATGATTTATGTATGTATAAATTTATAACATTGCAAATCAAATATCATATTGATTTTTATGTGAATAATTTATTTCTTAATTAGCTATCAAACATATTCAGTACTACTACTACGTATTTTGGATTTAATACTTGAATAACTCACTTTCAAATCAACTACCAAACAACCTTTATTTCAAGGCTCACGGGCAGTACTCCTTCATCAATCTAACCTCTGGCCTCCATCACTTTCATAAATCATTGCACATTTCAACATAGATTGTAATTAAACAATTTTAGAATTAGAAAGATATTCAAAACCAAGAATCAAATAACATTATTTACAAGTTTCATTTCAAAACTCATACACTAGTAAAAAAAAACACAGAAATTCACAGCACAAGATTATGTTAGCTACGAGCAATTCAGCGACCAGTGAGTTATTAGAGTTACCTTTGTAAGGAGCATCCATGTGGTTGCCATCTATACTTGAGATAATCTTGGTCAGGACGGCCATTCCTTTGACAATTGAATTCATGTTCAATGAATGGACATTGAGTTGAATTGTAAAGAGGATAAGTTTCATCTTCAATCCAACTTCCTTCGAAAAAGTTACAACTCTGCTTTGCATTTGCATTTGAGTGATGAAAAAGTAGCACAATGAAGATAGTAAAGAAATTCCAACCCATGGCTCTGCTCTACTAATCAAAAATGCCTCTTTACTATGAGTGTTGTGTGTGTGTCATATAGAGTTAGATTGTGTTGAGATCTAGAAATAGGGGAAAGATTGTTTACATATCACAACTTTTCTGAAAAGAAAAAAGATGTATGTATTGTACATACATACATACATACTTCCTCCGTCCCATTTTATGTGACACTTTTCGGATTTCGAGATTCAAACAAGTCTATCTTTGACCGTAAATTTTTCATAGATCTTTTAAACATTTTGAATTATCAATTATTGTGAATTATAATACTTTTTACGTAGTTTATAAATATATAAACTTCATTTCAAAAAAATTAAAGATTTCATGCGCAAATTTTCGGTCAAACTTAAACTGTTTGACTCTTGAAATTCGAAAAGTGTCACATAAATTGGGACAGAGGGAGTATGATTTATGAATTACTTAAAAATTGTCAGAAAGAAAAAAAATTCACGTTTCTTCACTTACCATTTATTTATACCACACTAGATGCCGCAAGGGATGAAGGTAGGGGTGGGCATGGGACGGTTATTTGGTACAATTTACATTTAGTCACGGTAATTGATAATTTAAGATATTTTAAAGATATATGAAATAGTTTTTATATATTAAATGAATTTTCTTAAGACAAATACAAAATAATGGCAGACGATGTGCCCCTAAAAACTTAGTAATGTTGACTCAAACTTGTAATTGTATTAAAAAATTGTTTAATATCTATAAATATTTAATTCAAAATCTAATACATAAAATAAGTATAATTCAAGACCCACAAAATAAACATTATGAATCCAATATAAATTATCTGTTTTTTCAGGCATTTAACCAGAATAGTACTAAATACTTACTAACTGTCCACTTGAAGAGGTTACAATTTTACACTCCATTAAATTATATAGTTAATGACTGTGTTTAGGTCGTTTAAAACTTCTTAAATTTGCATTATGTTTCTTCCCAACTGTACAGGTTAATTTGATTGCCATTTGCCAATACTTCTTAACAACACGAACAACTTATTTGGATGGTTGTTACATGTATTCTCTTGTTAGTTAAAATATTGTGATTGTTAAGATTGTTACTTAAGTTTTATTGTATTGTATTGTTAAATTAATTGTTATATAATAGTGAAAAACTGTATTTTATATAACTATTGATTTGGTGTAATCGTTTAGTGTCAGCTAGTTAGACCTTTTCATATTAGACCTATGAGAAAAAAAGATCAGCGAATGAGAAAAATTTCCTAATACTTTTGTTTTTGTTGGGATTTAAACATGCATGAAAGGCCTCATGGTTGTTCACTTTTACTTGTCAACTATTCTAAAAATAGTTTTTCATTTTTACTTGTCACTTTTAACATTTCAAGAAACGACAATTTTTTTTTCATGTTTTACTCTTAGCATTAATTATTTATTCCTCAAATCATTTTTCAAGACCTAATATCAAATATCATTTAATAGGGACATGAGTATAGTAAAATAATCATATTAATCAATGTTTTCTTAATAGATGTGTCAAATTCAAACGTAACAAGCACAAGGGAACGAAAGGAGTATAATGTAGTTTACAAGTATTTAATTTGTTTAACTTATTCATAATTTATGTTTCTTAACATATTTTATTTCAGATTTGAACTAATAAAATTTGGATGGTTCAATATTAACCCCACTCTATTTTTCCACAGACTAAAATTTTGTTGGACTATACTCTCTATTTGCTCTCTTTCTTTTGGCGTGTATAAAATGAGAGCCAAAACTTTCCTTATATAGGTGTACAACATTGACAACTTCACTATCGACTATTTTTTAAATTCATTTTTTTAGTCCCACATTGGATGCACGATATATCCAGAGTGTATACTGTATACACTCAATAAACACTCAGGTACAATCAGTGAGTATAGATTAAGTATACACTTGGGAATAGACTAATATACTCATGTGTAAAACATATATAACTAGTGTATAGTACATACACAATATGTATAACTATATACATTTGAGTATACGTTATATGCTCAGGTTCCCTTCAAACGAGAGTGTTGGATGTCCAAAATGAAAAACAATAAAGCGGTGGTGAAATTAAAAATGTGTTAGGATCAAGTGCTTATCATCATATCAAAGCTATAGCAAAGGAGAAATTTTATTTTTTTAACTAAGTCTATCAAGCAAGCATCGTGTTCGATCATGACTCTAACTTGGGTCACACCAGTCCCTCGTGGGCCTTTCCATAGGCACCCAACACTTGCCTCATGCAACATGTTTGCTTTTGGGAATCAAACACATGACATTGACTCTGATACCACTTGTTAGAATTAAGTGCTTACATCATGACATTGACTCTGATACCACTTGCTAGAATTAAGTGCTTACATCATGTTAGAAGCTATAGCCGATAGCAAATGGACTATTTTATTTCTTAACTAAGTCCATCAATCAAGGATCATGTTTGATCATGACTCAACCCAGGGCACATCAGCCCCTCGTGCACCTTGCCATAGACACAATGTTGGGCTGTTTGCACTACCCAACAAAATGTAAGAGAGTAAAACTGAAAGGCATAATACATAAAGATGACCTTTAACTTGGCATCAATTCATAACTATGACCCTAAACTTTGTCAGTGCACAAGTAGACACTTTAACTATCACAAATTTAAACAATTAAACACTCGTATATCCCAGGCAAAGTGCGTGATAAACAAATACTTCTACGTGGCTGCCAACTAATTAAAATAAATACACGTGGATTTTTCAATTAAAAAACTGAAAATAAAAACAAAATAAATATCAATTAACAACTCTGACCATATGCTTAGAACAGAGAACAACGCTTTCCTCTCTCTTCTCTACAAAACCCTACCCCTAAGTTCCTACATTTCATCCTTCGAATCAAAGGTAAAATTGTTCAAGAAATTGTGAAGAAAAAGAGGAAAATGGCAAAAAGTTGCTGAAGAAATTAGAAAGAAGAGAGTAAAGTGAGATTTTGATTTAAAAAAGGGAAATATATATATATATATATATATGAAAGAGATTCTTTAAGGGTAGAAGTGTCATTTAAGCATTTTTTTTACCGTTGGGGGCCTTTATTTTTAGCACTGACGTGCCTAATTAAGTGTGTTTCACGCACTTTGTCATGTAGGATTAGAGTGTTTAATTGTTAAATTTTTGGATAGTTGAAGTGCCTAATTGTGTACTGGCAAAGTTTAAGGTCATAGTTGTGAATTGATGTCAAGTTAAAAGTCCTCTTTATGTATTATGCCAAATTGAAATGATATCAACTTTCATTGTTCTGAATTTGCCTAGTTTAACACTTGAATTGCATATTCTAAATCAAATTTATTTACTTAGAATGTTAAATGAATGACCTTCAATGAAACAATATTTATTCTATCATTTAAACAAATATTGTAATTTTTTAATGTTAAATTATTATTTTCAATAAATTTAAATATTTATTGCTTGACATGATACATACGTACGCTGAAATAGTAAAAATAAAATTGCTTGAAATTAAATAAAAGTTTAAAATCACACGGTCCTAACTTGTGTTTGACATCAATTCAAGGATAATTAGGAGATTAAATCTGCATATTTTAAATTGAAAGAAAAAATAAAAAGAGTATTACAATTTTTTTACTAGATCACTGTTATTTGTTTGACTATTAAATTCCCAAAATTATATATACAGTCCTATTATTTTCTGTCAATTGTTTATTTTATATTACCTTGTTAATTTTTTATTGCATATATTTGTAATTTATTAACTTCAAAGTTTACCTTGTAAATTTATTTTGCATCACAGATTGTTCTTGACAATAAAACTTGTAATTTAATTTGTATGAAATCTTTATTTGAATTTGTAAATATATCCTATAGCTAACATCCAATTTTTGTTTGAATATTCTAAACTAATCGCATATTCAAGTTCTCTAATAGATTATTTAAAGCTAATATACAGTTTTTTTTATTATTTTGAAAATTAGAATCGAAATAAAGACTAAACACAGAGTTGAAAGTCATGCAAGATTTTTGTGTTATCTCATTCTTAACGTCAAAGAGAAGTTTGATTTGTATTAGCATATTGTTAATTAAAAATTAATAAAACATTTATAGTAGAATAAATATGCCATGATAAAAGTAGTTGACCATGCGAAAAGAGTCGTCGGTCAAAATTACTGTGTACGGAAAAGTTTCATCTCACGCTCATTGGATTTTCAAAAAATAAAATAAAGATAATTTCAATATTCTCTTATTTCTACAATTTTCTAAAAAACGAATCTATAGTAATTTCATAAATGGAATTTGGGAAAAGGGGTATGTGCAGATAGAAAACTATTTTCCAACGATAAAGCATAACAAAATTAGTATGAGAAGAAAACACAATAGTGAAAAAGTCATGTTAAAAATAACGTAGAAAAAGAATAATAATAAGAAAAACAACAACTAATAATAAAATCAGAGACGACTACTATTACTATTGCTGATAATAATAAAAAATAATAATAATAATAATAATAAAAAGGGAAATAAAACAATATTCGATCGACTACCTATTAACTTTCTATTCTAATCATCGACCTCTATATCATTCTATGAAAAAAAAGTGAACTTGATGAATTACATCTTTCTTTTATGAAGTATTTCCTTACCAAATAGGTTTCTTGAAGTTTTGATTTGAGCATCGAATTGGACAGATAATTAAATGGTATAAGTAGATATTAGAACTAAATGATTTTCATAATGTACATTGGAATGACAATGATATGTTGGGACTGTTGGGTTCTGAAGGGGATTAGGGCGTCATGCGGAAGCTTATAATTTGCATATCATATGACTGATAAATCAGATAACAAAAACTTATACTAAAAATCAAAATATTACTATATCAAAACTAATCTAAAGAAAAACATTGAAACTTTAGAGAGAATAAATCTCCCCATAAACAAGACTCTTAAACGACTACATTGTGGATTCTATTATTATGTATTAGAAGAAAACAAACCTATATTTATAGAGTCCTAAAACCTTTCCTTACTAGAAAAGGAGTCCTAAAACCTTTCCTACTAGAAAAAGAGTCCTAAAAGGAGAGAATAAACCAAATATAAAATAATATTATATTTTCCTTTCAAGAAAAATAAAAACATTTATGGTAATGTTTTGTTTTTTCTTTAAGGAAAAATAAACCTTAAATTATGGTAAGAAAATCAGGGCAAAACCCTAACAGGGACTATGTTGCATTGCTATTTGTTTTGTCTATTTTTTTAAAGAGACTTATAGCGAAAAAAATTAAGTCGCATTGCTATTTTCTTTTGTCTTTTTTTAAAGAGTAATATTACAAAAAAGACTAATTAAAGTTGACGTACCCATATATTAATTTAAATTTTATTAACTCTTCGAGTTTTAATTTATTTGTTTTTTTATTAGTTTTAAAAAATATTTATTTTTGACACTTATTTATTTTTAATTCTTCGCTTACATGTTTATAATCACAAGATTAAAAAATATATTGCTATATTCTGCATTTCTCAAGTTTAAGGTCATAAGATTCATTTTTTTTTCTTACTTTGTTAACTTGGTGTCAAGTCAAAAACAGACAAACAAATTACAAAGAGGCGCAACAACATCAACACCAACAATAAATTCAATATAATCCCATTAGTTGAATATATGAAGAATAGAGTATGCAGATCTTATTCTTACTTTTGTGGAGATAGATAGATTATAATTGATAGACCCGTAGGTCAATTTTAAAAAGAAAAAAGAAAGCAATTCGAAGTAGTTTTTCTTTAATCTGAATTTTTAAAAATATCCTGAATTATTAATATCCGAGGCATTAATTTTGATAATTCCTTTGCCAACTGTTTTATTGTTAATGACAGGTTGTGACTTGTGAGGCTGATGGCTCTACTGCCTGCACAATATTCTGCACATTTTTGGATCCTTATTGGAGTGTCATTTAACAATTAATATATAATTATCATTTTTATTTGTCTACTATTTTAAATATATATTTTTATTTTTATTTGTCATTTTTAACGTATTAAGAAAAAATAATTTTTTTTCATATTTTACTTTTAACATTAATTATTTATATTTATTTTCAAATCGTTTTCAGTACCTAATACTAGACAGGAAGAAAAAAAAAGAGAGGTACCCATGCATAAGTCTTGTTGTTTATCCAATTAGCCTTAAATAATACTCACTCTGTTTAAAAAAGACAGACCTCCTTCCATTTTTAGTCTGTTTAAAAAAGAATGATCTCTTTCTTTTTTTTGGTAATATTTTAATTTCAGCTTTCCACGTGGCATGTTTAAGACCACAAGATTAAAGGGCAATTTTGTACATTTGACATAACTTTAATTTAGGACCATAAGATTTAAAAATCTTATTTATTTTCTTAAACTCCGTGTCAAATCAAACTAGACCATTCTTTATGAAACGAGGGAGTATTGTGTAGGCTCCTCCTATATATGTTTTCTAGCTGAATGTTTTTGACCGAGTCTTTCTTCATCTGCATGCATGTATGTGTGCAATTATTTGTTTTTTCAAATTAATTAAGTCTAGACATGTAGGTCTTTAATATCTCAATAAATTACAACTTACATTAATAAAAAATAAAAAAATCTAACAGTTTTCACACATGGAGATTGAACTTTCTTCCTTCCCTCCCAAGTCCCAACCAAATAGGCTATCAATATTCACACAGAAAAAAAAAATAAGTTTCTTGTTATTTACCTTCTTTCCTTGGTATGTTAGGTACTATTGATCTTCATATTATTTCGTTACTGTTATTGTTCTTGTATTTCTTTATTCAAATTATTTGAAAATTTAAATATTTTATTTTAAAACGAGGAGACAAGATATGACACGGTTTGTATACACTCTATTCGCTTTTAAACTCTACTTATGAAATTACATTAAACATGTTATTATTGTCAAAGGATAAAAAGGAAAAAGTTAGAAGAGAAATGATAAATTCAAATACTTGCATATATAATTTGGTCATAATTCATACCTCATAATTCTCTATCACAATTCTTGTGGAGGAAATTGGAGTACAAGATTAACACACTTAATGTTAAGAGAAACAAATATGCAAACTCATGAATTTCCCTAATTTGTTTCCACAACCTTAAAATCATCTTTAGGAAGAATGGAAGATGCACTTTTTCCCCATTAATGTAAACCCTAACCATCAGATTAATATGAAAATGATAAAATCTGCACTTAGGCCACCATTGATGAGCTTTACAGAAGGAAAAGAAGAAACTAATAGAGAGTAATTGTGTTGTGATGATATGATTTTATTTCAATAATGGATCCACTTATATACAGTACATTTACAAAGTTAGTTACTAACTAACTTATCCACCTGTCAACTTCTTATTGGAAACTTAATAACAACTTAACAACCTTCTTAACTAACTAATCTATACACAATTATCAACTAACTATTCCTTTATTTCTACACTCCCTCTCAAGTTGAGAATGGAACATGTTTTTCATTCCTAACTTGACCAATAATGTAGCATGTTGTTGACGACCCAAAGTTTTGGTAAACACATCTGCTGGTTGTTCCTTACTTGCAACGTAGTTAGTTCTTACCAACCCTTCCTGCAATTTTTCCCTTCTAAAATGGCAGTCAATCTCAATGTGTTTTGTTCTTTCATGATACATGGGATTAGCTGCTATTTGTAATGCAGCTTTATTATCATAATATAGATTAATTGGCAACTGCACCTTCACCTGCAACTCTTGTAACAACCCTTTTAACCAAGTCAATTCAGCTACTGTTTGAGCCATACACCTATATTCTGCCTCAACAGAACTTCTAGAGACAGTGTTTTGTTTCTTAGCTTTCCATGAGATGAGAGATGTTCCCAATTTGATACAAAAACCAGAGACAGACTTTCTAGACATAGGACAAAAATCCCAGTCAGAGTCACAATATGCTTCTATTTTCTCATCCCCTTTACTAGACATTAAAAGACCAAACCCAGGTTGACTCTTGATATACTTTACCACATGCAAAGCAGCTTCATAATGAGACTGTTTAGGAGCATGTATAAACTGACTTAAGGACTAAACAACATATGATATATCAAGCCTTGTGATTGTAAGATACAAGAGTTTTTCCACCAATCTCTGATAGACACTTCTGTCCTCCAAAAGAACATCCTCAGATTTTTCAGAGAATTTAAGATCATACTCACTGCTAGTTAGTTTCATGTTCTGCTCCATTGGTGTCCACTTAAGCTTTGAACCACTCAATCCAGTCTCTGAGATCATTTCCAGAGCATACGTCCTTTGTGATAGGAGGATTCCCTCACTTGACCTTACAATTTCAATTCCCAGAAAATACCTCAGTTCTCCTAGGTCCTTCATCTTGAAGTTTTTATGCAGCTCAAGCTTAGCTCTATTGATTTCTTGTAGATCAGACCCTGTGACAAGCAAGTCATCTACATAAACAAGAACCAACACTAGCTTGTTATTAGCTATTTTTGTGAAAAGAGAATAATCATTCTTGCTCTGTGTGAAACCAGAATTTGTTAGAGCTTGTGTCAATTTCAGGTTCCACTGTCTAGAAGCCTGTTTCAGACCATATAAGGATTTGAGTAGCCTGCATACCTTTGACTCCCCCTGGCTACTAAAACCTTGTGGCAAAGCCATGTACACCTCCTCAGAAAGATCACCATTAAGGAATGCATTGTGGACATCCATTTGGAAAATAGGCCAATGCCTAAGGGCAGCCAATGCAATCACAGTCCTAACTGTGGTCATTTTTGCTACAAGGGAGAAAGTATCATGAAAGTCAATGCCTTCCTTCTGAGTATACCCCTTAGCTACTAACCTTGCTTTAAACTTTTCTACAGTCCCATCAGCATGATACTTTACCTTGTAAACCCATCTAGAACCAATAGAAACCTTCCCAGATGGCAAATCCACCACCTCCCAAGTATGATTATGATCTAAAGCCTCAAGTTCAAGCTTCATAGCTTGAATCCACCTAGGATCTTTAACAACTTGGGAATAAAAAGTAGGCTCAGAAATAGAAGAAAATGAGGCAAGAAAAGCCTGAAATGGATAAGAGAAAGATGAGAATATGAAAGATATGATTGAATAGGATAAAGAGAACAAGAATTAGCAGAAGTAGAAGAAGTAGTAGAGGGCAAAGAATGATGAACATAATATGTGAGCCATATAGGAGGCTTAGTAAGTCTATTTGATTTTCTTAAAGGAGCAGGAGATGCATCATCATATGAAGAAACAACAAGTGAGGAGGAAGAAAGATTAGGACAATCAGGATGCTCATCAGGAAGATCTAATGAAGATACATGAGGAGAATCTGGCATAGCAATAGTAGAAGAGTCCTTAGAACCAGGAAGAAACTGTGACTTAGGATGAGAGAAAGGAAACATATTCTCATGAAATGTAACATCTCTACTGGTTATAAACTTTTCTGCAGCAATTTCATATACCCTGTAACCTTTCTGAGCAACAGAATACCCCATAAAGACTCTTGTAATAACCTTGGAAGAAAATTTGTCATGAAAAACAGGAATAGTAGCATAACAAAGACACCCAAAAGTTCTCAAATGAGACAGAATAGGTGGTGTACCATGAAAAACTTCATAAGGTGAAATGCTATTCAGGACAGTACTAGGAAGCCTATTGATAATATAAGTGGCTGTAAGTATACAGTCACCCCAGAACTTGATAGGCATACTAGCCTGAAACCTAATAGCCCTTGCTACTTCTAGGAGATGCCTATGTTTCCTCTCCACAACTCCATTTTGTTGTGGAGTATGAACATAACTACTTTGGTGAATAATCCCTTTGGTCTTTAAGAAATTAGTGGATAAAGTGTTAAAAAACTCAGAACCATTGTCTGATCTCAAGATTTTTACTTTGGTAGAAACCTGGTTCTCAACAAGAAGAATAAAATCTTTAAGCAGCACAAACACATCACTCTTAAGCCTTAGTAAAAAAGTCCAAGTCATTCTTGAAAAATCATCTACAAGAGTAAGAAAATACTTGAATTCATTATAAGTGGGAACCCTGTAAGGTCCCCAAATGTCAGCATGAACAAGATCAAACACAACTGAAGTTTTAGAAATACTAACAGGAAAAGGCAACCTAGTCTGCCTAGCTAAGGGACAAACAGAACAATGACAATAGCCAACATCATCTAGCAATCTAGTTATTACAAGTATCCTTTTCAAAACAGAAATGGGAGCATGGCCTAGCCTTTGATGCCATAAATGTGACACAGAAGCAGATACTGCAGTAGTCATGCATTTGAAAGGAAAATTTTTAGCAGGTGTTGAAGGACTAAGGATGTATAAGCCACCCTCTTGTCTACCAATCCCCTTCACCTTGCCACTTGAGAGGTCCTGAAAGAGACAAAAATCAGGGTAAAAATGTATTGAACTATTAAGCTCTCTTGTATACCTAGCTACAGACAGTAAATTGGTGTTAAACTTAGGTATACACAGAACATTATGAAGAGTTTTAAAGGGCAACAAACTACAGGATCTTGTATGTGTAATCTCAGTGCTCTGACCAGTAGGAAAATGAACACAAGTAGGTTTAGATGAAGGGATTGGATTTATCAGTGAACTCAAAGAAGAAGTCATGTGATTTGAGGCTCCAGAATCAATAATCCAACAGTCTGATTTAGTGGAACCCATACCTGCCATATTGGCTATATCTACTGGTGAATCTTCCTTGTTCTCTCCTTTATTCTTCTTCTTTAAATCTTCCATCATTTGCACAAGCTGCAAGTATTGATCATTATTGAGACCTTGGAAGACAGAACCCATACTACCATTCCTTGAAATATGCTCTTCCTGACTCATCACATTATGTGCTGATGATTGATCATAAGAGGTCTTCCTTCTATTATTGTTAAACTTGAACCCTGGAGGGTATCCAATCAACTTGTAACATGTTTCTCTAGTATGACCCTTTAACTTGCAGTAATCATATTGTAATTCTGTGTTTGAATTCCTTCTAGGTCTCATATTAGAGACATTTGCAACAATCAAGGAGCTGTGAGTCCCTTCTACTGGTGAAATGCCCAAGATTCCATTACTTCCTCTTTGGATCTCTTCTTGAATCATCATAGAATACGCTTGATCCAAAGTAGGAGTAGGTGTCATCATAAGAATTTGACTTCTTTGTGGAGCATAAGTCTCATTTAGGCCCATCAAGAATTTCATAAACTTCTGCTGATGCAAATAAGCTGTGAAATTCTTAGATTTATCACAATCACATGCTGGAAAGGAAATTATAGACTCAAGCTCATCCCACAAATCATTCAACTTGGAGAAGTAAACAGAGATGTTTTGAATCCCTTGATCAATCATACAGATCTCCTTGTAAAGCTGGAAAATCTTGGTTGCATTCACTTTATCAAATCTTTCCTTAAATGCCTTCCAAACCTTATGAGCGCTCTCAGAATATACAATGCCTTTTCTCAATTCTTGAGTCACAGAACTCATGATCCATGACTGTACAATCGCATTACACCTATCCCACTGATGTAACTTGAACTCATCCTCTAGATACGTTTCTCTCTTGCAAGATCCATCAATGAAACCTACTTTATTCTTTACTAGCAGAGACAACAACATCGATCTACTCCATTATGAGTAATTACCAGTTCCTGTCAACAATTGAGGAACAAGAGAGATACCTAGTGTATCTGAATGTTGCATATACAGTGGGTCATTGCGATCCAATTGAGGAATTGTTCTTGGACCTGTTACTCCAGTACCAACAGATTCCAAATTGTCTCCCATTGTTGAAAAAAAAAAAAACTTTGAATCAGATAATCAGTAAGTAAGAACAAGAATTTCAAGGGAGAACAAAAAAGGGGGAAAATCAGGAAATCAAGAAGAGGAAATCAGGAAGACGATGAAGAAGCTCATCAACTATGGAACGCCGCACTGTCACCTAGTGCTCTGATACCATGATAAAATCTGCACTTAGGCCACCATTGATGAGCTTTACAGAAGGAAAAGAAGAAACTGATAGAGAGTAATTATGTTGTGATGATATGATTTTATTTCAATAATGGATCCACTTATATACAGTACATTTACAAAGTTAGTTACTAACTAACTTATCCACCTGTCAACTTCTTATTGGAAACTTAATAACAGCTTAACAACCTTCTTAACTAACTAATCTATACACAATTATCACTAACTATTCCTTTATTTCTACAGAAAAAACATATGATGTATTTATAGACATTATAATATAAATATACAAGATTTATATAAAGGAAAAAATAATGAGTTAGCGGATTAATTAGTACACTTCTTATGTATGGACCCAACTTAATATAACTATTTTCAACCGACTACGATTTATCTATGGATCCAATCTAATACGTAACTATTTTCAACTGACTTTTAAGAATTTTAAAATAAAATTTATATATTTAAAAATTACAATAAGTCAACGAATGATATTAAAAATTGTAAACATTATAAGCAAATTAAAAGATTTGACAAATATAGCAAAGAGAATATCTTTTTTATTTTCCTCTTCTAGAGAGGTTTGGAGATTGGATACATCATTGCTGCAAAGTATCTAAAGAAAATTTATGGATAGTACATATTATTTAATATGCATATGGAGGTCAAAATCAAGGTGCCCCCAACCCCCAAACCACCCACCCTACCAACACAATTTCTTTTACTAATATATTGTTTTTGAGGGAGAAAAGCGTGTTTCCAAAATGTACAACAAGTGAATAGAAAACTAAAATCAAGAGTAAACTAAACCAACTACTCCATGCAGACCTTGATCTATTTGGTTGTCTTTAATTGATAAAAAAAGGGGATGGTTGCACTTTTAGCTCTTCACTTGTTAATAGATTAGTATATTTTTGGTCCTCATAATATTTAGCTATACCATTACTTAGATATGAAATCTAATTTGAAGGAAATAGTACATTTCGATTAACTCTTCATCATTTTTATTTGTTTGAGCGATATATATTTTGATGATATTCATTTTTAGATTAAGAGATCCGACTCACATCGAACCTAATGCATATATCAACTAGTTAAAGATTAAATATGTTTAACAAGAATTTAAAGATATTTGAGGGACTAAATTTTTTAAATTCTCTTGAAAAGATATATATAAATAAAAGAAAGCTTATCAATAAAATATTTAGACTTTGACTTGTAAATAAAAATGTACGCTAGCAATAGTTGAAAGGGTCCGAAAAGGGTCCTTTGTCAGAGAAGTCGACGTCAAAAACATTTTATTTATTTATAGAAAGACCATTTTGTAGAGAAATTGACAAAATGGTGAAAAGTATATTTGACGGTAGATTTAAAATAGTTTCTTAAGAATTAATTGAGTAATTTTAATATTTTAAATAATTAAACGTGAATTTTTTTAATTTCTGTCTAATTTTAATTGAAACTATAAATATTTAAAAAAACTAGAAACACACACACAAAAAATAAACATCAAAATTCGCAATATCAAATGGTATATTAAACATAAACATAGACAAAACATCTATCTCAAAAAGTTACATCAGACTCTTGAAATATATTAAAAATAATACAATAAACTACTTCCTAAATGAGCTTTCGTTTCTATTTTTGTTATTTTAATTAAATTAATTAACAACATAATATACCTAGTGTGATTTCATAAAAAGAATATGGAGATGACAACATGCACTCAACCTTCAGTTGTGCAAGATAAAAAAGTTATTTCCAATATGATTTGATAAATGGGAATCAAAGAGGTCACTTTTAAAGTCAAATGATAATTAAGGAACTATTTTAAAATTACTATAAAAAATAAGGGATCATTTTTGTAATAATTTTCTCCCTAAAAACTCATTCCTAACTCTCTCAATTATTATTATACTATCCAACACTTATCTCCTCCCTTTTCTCCATTCCCGCCTTTCATTTCAAGGGCTTCAACAACAACTTAACTCATTCTTCATTAATGGTTAGTAATATCTACCATCTTTCATATCTTGTTTTTCATTTTCCTGTTTTATAAATTAACTAACAATATTGTTTGGCCCTTTTTATTTTATACAGTATTCGGGATTAACAACTTGAAATTGAATTTCTTCGTCTGAGCAATAATGGATACTACTTGTATCAGATTTTGTGTTTTATTGTTCTTTCTATATTTGCTTTCTACATTGAGATCTGTTGACGCTCAACTTTTGCCAGAAGATGAAGGTAGTTATCATTTCCTCTTCTTTTTACAGTTTCTACTAATTAGTGATTTTTTTCTCTTTCTTCCTCTTTTTATTTCATCCCTTGGTACTATTCGAATTCAATTTTCTTCAAATAAACAATAATTACTGTTAGTTGACTGATCGATATTGATGTGCAATTTTATTTGTGAAATCTGATTTTCTTCTTGGGTTTGCATAGTTTTTCTAATTTTGGCTTTACTTTTTGGGATCTGAAAGGTAAAACTGTTCTTCATATTTTCCTGTTGCAGATTGCTTCGTAGTATCCCTGTCAGCTTTTTTTTTTTTGGTTTCGTCTGCTTTTGCTACTGTTGTGGTCAGCATATTGAGGCGGACACTTGAATTGGTATTGATCTGTATAATTGTGGCGTTTAGATTTACGAATTGACTAATCCAATCATTTTTACATGATGTAAAAACTATGGATTATAATATTGGCTGAAGTTTATATTTGAATTTTGACAAGTGAAACAGGATAAATATAAATAAATGGAGGGGGTAATACTTCTTATCTCAAAAAGTTTTTTTTTTAAGAAAAGTTAAATAAAAAACTACGCTTTCTGTTTTGTAGTAATTGTATTTAATTATATCTTTATATTAAATATTATTTCTTCTTCTATCTTATATTTTTTTTAATGGACTTAAAATAAACTAAAAAATACCTAATAATTATAATTAATTGAACGACTATACGAAATATTAACTTTGTGTATATGTTTGTTTGTGTTCGTTGATTTTTCAACATTACTAAATGGTTAACATCAATATAGTATTACATAAAGTAGTCTTGCGTCATGAAAAGAAATTCCTTTCTAAACTTTTTCTTTCAATTATTGATCTTTATATGTTTGTATGTTCTGTGTGCAATGAAAGTGAATTTATTTTTGACAACTTTCTGTAGGGGTCATTTGGTAGAGTGTATTAATAAAAATAATATTTATATTAGCTTTTTTTATTTGATACATTTTCTTATGTAATGTATAACTATTAATATATTAAGGAGTGAGTTACTAATACAATAAATTTTTATTAATTTTTTAAAAATTAAAGTGATGGCTGCGTTGAATGTCTACTTTGAGAAGCCAATCACATGTTGCATTTTTTTTATTAATTTGTTGTGGACTGCTTTGACTATTCACCAATCAATAAGATGCCAATCACATGCTTCTTTTAGCAAGTTGTTTGCTGATTTTGTTCAATCAGTTAATGCAATTCCCTTTTCTCTCTCCCCTCCAACCAACCAACAAAATTTACTGCTATGAGTACATCTATAAGAAAAAAAAAGGCTTATAAAGGGTGAAAATCATTTACCAACTCCCATCTTAATTTTGGACAATAGGCATTTTTTTTTATACTATTCTAATTGGTGAAGTTATTAATTCCTTTATTTCTTTTTATTTGTCGTAATTTTCTTTTTTGAGAGTGAGATATATCAATTTTGATAAACATTTTAAAGTGTATTTTTTCATCATATTGATATGAGAAAAAATGCAATTTATAATACTTTTCGTTTAATAATTTTTTGAATATTTAAATTTTAATTCAAAAATATTGAATTAATCTAATCTAATTTAACTTTGAAAATGAGTCAATTGACTCTTGAAAAGTAAATCATGACAATTATTTTAGAATGGAGGAAATATTAATAATTAAGATAGGTTTAAAGAGCGATAGAAGTTGTTGTTAATAAGGCTTAAAAGACGTATAACATTAACGTGAGGTAATGCAAATCATTAGAGGTTGTTGTATTCGTGATTGTGTACTCTTTTTATGTGTTTGTGTTGAAATGTGGATCTAGGATATAAGGCAATCCATATGTTATATGTATGTAAAAAATTAAAAATTCAGAAGAAAAATAAAAAACATGTACAGTAACATATACCCCTTCAAATCATGGGTTCAACTATGTTTTATAGGCTTGGATTTTTTAATTTAATAAGTAACAACTACTGATCACCCTATCCTTCACCTTTTATAATACCAATGAGGTCTTAGTGCTTACCATTTCTAATTTTCTTAAATTTAGTTTTTGAAAATGATCTCTAGATGAAATTAGAAGAAAAAGAAGTGAAACTTCACACTTATTGTCTAATCAAGTTTTATATATGAAATTTGTCCATTGCTAAATTTTGTGTTTTCTTAAGAGTGGAAGATTGATGGATTGGGAAGTTTTATATAGCTCAAGTATCACAGTATGCAAGAGTTTGATTTGCTCTTGGAGACTAACAACAGTTTATTCTATCTGGATATTGTAAAGATTGTGAATTAATTTAACTTTGATGTGACAGTACAAGTTCTGGAAACAATATCATCGACACTTGGGAACAGATATTGGAATGTTAGCCGATCCTCTTGCTCACAGAGTAGTGGTTTTAACATGACGGATCCTACTTATGATAAAATTATCAGCAACATAACATGTGATTGTTCATTCAATAGCAGCTCAGTTTGCCATGTTGTAACAATGTAAGCTCTGCTTTGATCTTTAAAACGTCACAATTTACTCAATGTTTTATAGCTAAACAAATGCTATGATATATTATTAACTACTATAAACTTCAAAAGTTTTGTAGCTATACCGTATATTAATTATGATCACTTCCTTTATTTCTTAAATTGCATACACATTTAAACTTTACCACATGAATTAATTAGAATGGAGGGAGTAATCATGAATAGGTTCTTAGTGCATCACTGATTACCCTATGACTGTCATAATCCCCAAGTCTATGCCCAAAGCTATCACCACCATAGCCTAAGAAGTGCAAACTTTAGACTTCACATGTAACGTAGATCTCTAATTAGTATTCTACCTGGGGAGCCATCCTGAGTGAATGCTATATATCCAGAGTTCCGTCTCTCTTCCCTCGTGCTATCGCCAAATTACCCTTGGCAATCCTCCATGAATCTGCATTAGAAGTGACAACACAACCAATATCTGATAATTAACTAACATAAACTAAATTTCGTGCTAGTTTTTAGTACATGTCGAACTTTCTTCAGTTTTAGCTTTCCACGTTCATTAAACTATTTTTTATCACTTTATCATGGTTAATTAGTACACATTTTTATTTCATTAAATCACTTAACTATGATAAGTTATTAATTTGATATAAATACCTGGTGCGTGTAAGTATTTACATGTAAAGAGAGTCCAAGAACAATGCCCTCTTGTGATTTATATTCCATTGAGTCTTAGATCTTCAAAATGATTGCATAGTTTAAGCCCTCTTACATTTTTTTTATTTTCTAACTGATCTCCTTTACCAATAGGTGTTAAGAAATTCTTTTGATTTCTTCTGCATTTTTTGTTGATACAGCCAATTGAAGGGTCTTAATATGACGGGAATTCTGCCTCCAGAATTTGCAAATCTTACTCATCTGCGAGAATTGTGAGTATAAGTTAATAGAGACATCCATAGGATTTCTCTCCTTTCTGTTACAGAAACTTGTATGAGTTTTATTCAATTTTTTCTTATAAAGTCATAACAGTAACAAGTTATTGTTTGTTGCTTTATATGAAACAAAGTCTATTGAATTGTGTAAACCATATCCTTAAAAAGTGAAAGTTTAATGTGGATCATAATATGCAAAACTGGAGGCTCAATCATTTTTTTCATTTCCAGAGATCTGTCTCGTAATTACTTAAATGGATCAATTCCCTCAAGTTACGGCCAGCTTCGCCTCACTATTTTGTAAGTTCTTTTCTGTTTAATCTTTTAAAAGATTTCCAGTAAAGAGGTTTTTTTTTTTTTTTTTCAAACTCATATGTATAGGTCACTCTTGGGTAACCGTATCAGTGGGCCGATTCCCGAGGAGTTAGGTGACATTTCCACACTGGAAGAACTGTAAGTTGAAGATATTGCATACTTCCTTTAACTTTCTGAATACTTTTGGTGTATCTAATTGGATGTCACATTGATGAATTGGATATTTTCAGAAATTTGGAAAATAATCTACTTGAAGGACCTCTTCCTCCAAACCTTGGTAGTTTGAGCCGCCTGAGAGAACTGTAAGACATAGTAACCATATATTCAACGTCTACTATTTACTTATTGTTACTTCTGTTCCAAATATTTGGCACTTTTCGCTTCCCTATAGTCAAACTAAATGCATTTTCTCACCATTTTGATTTGAAAAGAACTGTAACATATAGTTGTATAGTTTCTGGAGATTTTTAACATAAAGAAAGAGTTAATCGAGTCTAATTTAGCTCCAAAAGTTGGTCAAATTGTATCAAACATAAGCAAAAAAGTGCCAATCAAATCAGGACGAGTTGTGTGATTTTTCCGTTATCATGGTTAATTGATGGATCATTTTGCAGGTTTCTTTCTGCCAATAATCTCAATGGAACTATACCTGAGAACTTCAGCAATCTTAAGAACATGACAGACTTGTAAGCAAGAAAATGTTAGAAGTAACATTTGACTTTTGTGCTTCATTCTCTTAACTCTTCGTCTGTTTGCAGTAGGATAGATGGGAATAGCATATCTGGAACCATACCAGATTATATTGGCAACTGGACCAAAATGGATAGATTGTAAGTATGCATCTGATAGTTGTAAACATTGATGCAATTTTCTTCTCCTTGAAGGATTCTAAACTTTAAAAAGCAAAAACAAAGTAGCATACATAGTTTGTAATTGCAATTATCATGAAACTTTTTTGCAGAGACATTCAGGGAACGTCAATGGAGGGACCAATTCCTGCTACATTATCCCAGTTGGAAAATATGACCGAGTTGTAAGTACACACTTCTCTCGTGTTACCTGCTTTTAAAGTCAAATAACTGTTAATTCACTTTCAAGTTCCCCTTTCTTCTATTATAATAGAAAGAATAAATTAAAAGAGAAAATCTCTTGAGAAATGAAAATTGAAGGCTATAGCAGAGGTTCTCATGTGCATTTTTGTTTTCAGGAGAATATCTGATTTGAGAGGAGAACAAATGCAATTCCCAAATCTTCAAGGCTTGACAAATATGAGAAGGCTGTGAGTAGTATATGCTTGTAGTTGGAAATTTAGCTATTACATCTATTCATCATAATGTCGTATGCTCATGGTTCTTTAATTTGATTGTAATGATGCAGGACTTTGAGAAATTGCTCAATTTTCGGTCCTATTCCGAGATATGTAGGTGCCATGCCTTTGAAACTTTTGTAAGTTTGTCATCTTTTTATTGTTTTAATCATTCTTCTTTTATTGGAAACTTTTTTTCCAGCAAATTCTGTGTTTTGGCTCTTCTATATTTTATTTTATCAAGAGTACTAGAACATAGAAGTCTCGGTGAGATGTATTCAGAGATGGCATAGCTATTGCATTGGAATATAAATATTCTTGTGCTGACTACCTTTTCTTCAGAAGTTGGAGCTTATAAGATATTTGTTTTACTATTCTATCTAATTGTGAATAGGACTGTCAAGTGTAATATTAGACTTAGAGGTTGTTATACCTGATTTATTGATTTATCTAGTCACAACAAATAAGATGCTTTCTATATTAATAATAAGAAGGATTCAATTGAAAATGTGAAGTCCCATTTAAGGTAATAGCAACAATTTAGCAACTGGTGCTAACGAAAGTTTGAGTTAACAGGATGCAGTTTTTCTAGTTTGTCATCTCTTCTTTCTGCAACAAAGTATATATATTCATCGAAATTCGTAAAATTTTAACTCAAGCCTGGAATCACCCTTCATTGTATAGAAGGAAATTCTTCTACATACCATTGCATTCCTCGTAGTTGCATGATGGAGCAAAGATTTTTACTTATTGTCTGGATACCAAAGTGGTTTGCTTTGCTGTCTGCTTTGATGCTAATCCTGCCTACTTCTGATAAGAGTTATTCATATTCAGGGACCTGAGCAACAACATGCTGAATGGTACAATCCCAGGTGAATTTGAGCAGTTGGATTTTGATAACATGTAGGTACCTTGCAGTGAAACCTTTACAAGTTGAAGCATAAATCTTGTACATTCTTTTCTCAAAGTGTTCGTTCGGTTATAACAAGCAAAAGTTTTATCTGCGATGTAGGTTTCTTGGTAACAATGCATTAAGCGGAGCAATTCCCAGCTGGATGTTTAGTAAAAGAGAGAACATGTTGGTATTTGCTCAATTTGTTCCGATTTCCTCGTCTGAGTAGTAAAATTTGGTTATTATCACAGTTAGCTCCCGAACAAAAATGCCACACTTCAAAGTTTAACAGTTTTTCCCCCGAAACTTTTTGTTTGCTGCAAGGATGCATTTACAAGAATTTGGTGTCTTCTAAGTGCATGACAGCTATAATCTTTTTTATGCAGGGATATATCATACAACAATTTCACACAAATATCTACTTCAGTATGCGATTCCTCTACCTTGTGAGCATTGTTCCTCTTCATTTGGAACCTACATTCATATACTATTTCTTTTTTTTATAAGTGAAAATTTTGGTCCTTTAACTACATTACTTACAAACCTTCCCTCTTTAACAGAAACTTAGCTGCCAGCTATTCAAATACAATAAACACGCTCAACAACTCGTAAGTCCTCCTAAATGTTGTCTTATGCATCAACTGCTAGTTTGTTTGATGCTTTCTGTCTATTGTCTATAATTATGTGGATTAATCTATTTGAAATTGCAGGGATGCCTGGTGTTCTATGAAACCCCTCATTTGTCCCACAGAAACGAAATGTAAGAGTTACAGCCTATAAACCTTTTTTTAATACTCGGAAATTCTTAACTTGACCCTTGAGAGGGCCTGAAGTAGCAGTTTGTCAAAGGACCTCAGTGGTGGCAGCCTGTGCACTTTTAAGTACAAAAGCATAGCCTTGGAGTTGAGAGATAATTTCACAACTCTTCCTCATGTTATGCTCTTTATGTCAATTGCAGATACTTCGCTATTCATAAACTGTGGAGGACCTAGAACTTCATTTGAGGGAAATGATTATGAGGGGGACACGACCGATAGAGGTCCATCATATTTTTCTTCGCCCTCCGACAGATGGGCTTTCAGCAGTTCAGGAGTGTACGTGGGTCTTCAAGCAGCCAGTTATGTTGCAACAAATACATTTTCACTGAATGTGTCCGGTCCTGACTTTTACAATACAGCACGCCTTGCCCCTAATTCTCTCAAATATTATGGGCTTTGCCTACAAGGAGGTAGCTACAGTGTGCGCCTTCACTTTGCTGAAATAATGTTTTCTAATGACTCAACATATAGCAGCCTTGGAAGGCGGATATTTGATGTAGCAATACAAGTAAGTTTGAGGCCTAACTTCTTTTGTAAATAAGGAGTATGTAATCTAAAATGTTGATTTATTTAGTTCTGATATGATTGGCAACTTTCTGATTTAATATTGAAGGTACCAATTTGTTGGAGATAATGTGGTATATTTTGATTTCTTACACAGGGGAGAGTAGTTTTGAGGGATTTCAACATTATGGAGGAAGCTAATGGTGTTGGAAAAGTCATTACCAAGGACTTTGCTGATGTTACTGTTAGTAGCACTCTGGAGATTCACTTGTATTGGACCGGGAAGGGGACTAACGCTATTCCAGACAGAGGTGTATATGGACCACTGATTTCAGCTATCACAGTGACACCAAGTCCGTATATCTCTGCCTATAGACTTTACACTTATCTTCCCACAATATTATCTTAATAAAATCCCATTTTCTTCTTGCAGACTTTGATGTTGATACAGGCAGCGGGTTACCTGTCGGAGCTGTTATTGGCATTGTACTCGCTTCAATTGTGGTGGTTCTGCTAGTTTTATTTGCTCTGTGGAAGAAAGGCATTTTTGGAGGGAAAAATAATCAAGAAGAATTAGGTAATACATACTTAAAAAGAATTTTTTCACTCTTTCCATTTGATAAAATGGGGATGCTTCAGTTGTGATAAATAGAATTATTTACTAGATTTCTAGCTGCGACAGACAAATAATTATCTCCCCGTAATTGACCAGCATTGAGATGATTGTTCTGTTGGTGGATCGACATCATGACATATCATAGATAGTTAAACTGTCTTCGTCATACAGATGTTCATTCTTTTAAAAATTGTTGTTCATCATACAGACGTTTTAGAAGATCTATATATACTGACGTTTGCAATATTCTTCTCATTTACAGAACTCAGAGCCCTTGATTTACAAACTGGTCATTTTAGACTTAGACAAATTAAAGCTGCTACAAATAACTTCGATCCTGCCAACAAAATTGGTGAAGGAGGGTTTGGACCAGTTTACAAGGTATCAATTCTCTATCCATACTGATTTTGCACAAGGACAGCGGGTCTTTGGTGATATTTCCTTCTGGTTATCCTCGATGCCACGTTTATAGGAAAATAGAGTAGTAATAGTTGAAGTAACCCATATCCTTCTTCTGTCTGTAATATGATCGTTGTGAATTAATCTTGCTATCTGTAGGGAGTACTCGCCGATGGTGCCATCATAGCTGTTAAGCAGCTGTCTTCCAAGTCGAAGCAAGGAAATCGTGAATTTGTCAATGAGATAGGCATGATTTCAGCTCTACAACACCCAAACCTTGTCAAGCTTTACGGTTGTTGCATAGAAGGGAACCAGTTATTAGTGATATACGAATACATGGAAAATAACTGTCTTGCTCGAGCTCTCTTTGGTAATGCTTTGCAACAACATTTTAAGAATCATTAATTAGGCAGTGATAGTTTATGCTTTACATTCCTCTAATTCTCGTTTCTCAGGCCGTGACGACCAGAGGTTGAACATAGACTGGGCAACCAGAAAAAGGATATGCTCAGGAATAGCAAAAGGGTTAGCTTACCTTCATGAAGAATCAAGGTTGAAAATCGTACACCGAGATATAAAGTGTACCAATGTGCTTCTTGATAAGGATCTGAACGCTAAGATTTCAGATTTTGGATTGGCTAAATTAGATGAAGAAGAGAATACTCATATTAGCACCCGAATTGCTGGAACAGTGTATGCCTTCTTATCATAACTGTCACTGTACTATCATGTGATGAGAGAGTTACAGTTCTGTGCGTTTAAATTTGTTCATCATCAACATTACTATCGTTACTTTGAAGTATCTTACGTTTTGTTTTCTTTTTTTGAAGAGGTTATATGGCTCCGGAGTATGCAATGAGAGGCTACTTGACAGATAAAGCTGATGTTTATAGCTTTGGAGTTGTTTTATTAGAGATTGTCAGTGGGAAAAGCAACACAAACTACAGGCCAAAAGAGGAATTTGTTTACCTTCTTGACTGGGTAAACTATCTTTTTACTGTACTGGCATTCCCAAATACTAATATCTGCAACATCATATCTTTAGTTTAAGACCACAAGACAAACAAATTGAAACGAAGGGAGTATTTGCTTTGATACCTCCAAAGAAAATATTAGAATCAGAGTTGTTTCATTAGTTCTGTTCACATTGTTAAGGCTTTTTTAGTTTTTCTTTTCTCCAATTTCATCCTGATACGTGGATGTCAATGTTTGTTTTCTCTTTGTCATGCAGGCTTACGTCCTACAAGAACAGGGAAATCTGTTAGAACTAGTGGATCCACGTCTCGGTACCAATTACTCCAAAAAAGAGGCAATGCGGATGATAAATATTTCTCTTTTGTGCACAAATCCCTCTCCTACTCTCCGACCATCCATGTCTTCAGTAGTGAGTATGCTCGAAGGAAAACTCCCCGTGCAAGCACCAATAATCAAGCGCACTACATCAGATGATGAAATGAGATTTAAATCGTTTGAGAAACTTTCACATGACAGTCAAACAACACAAGTATCAACATACTCTCAGGACAGTCAAGGACAAAGTATGAATGCACCTTGGAGTGATTCCTCAGTCTCAGTGTCTGTCCCTGGTAAAGATGGAAATGTTACTTCCACAAGTAGGCTTCTTCCAGATCTTTATAATGTAAACTTGGATTGATTCATTTAACAACTACATTTTGATTTCCATCATGTAATTATCTAACTCTATCTTCACACAGGTCCCAGATAATTTCTTTTTGTGTATACTCCAATTTGTTCAATTGTGGTCCATGATGTTTTTGTAAAATGTATGTTACAATTCTTATTAATTAGTTCAATTGAAATATAATTTACTTAATAATTATGTATCAATTATTTTTATAATATCAGGTTTAAATCTATATTTAGAAAAAAAAAAAGATTTCTCTTATGTTGTTGGGTACCTGTATTGGAGTCCGACTAATCTAGATTTATGCCTCATAGGGCTCCATTTAGAGAGAATAGCTCCTTACCAAGGATTATTTTCATACCCATAACTCAAACGAGACCTTTGATTGGTTTAATCTATATTTATTGGACACTATATTTTTAAAAATTAATATGTAACTTGAATACCAAATTACAAATAAAATTTAGTCATATTTCTTTTAGACATATATTTGTCGAATATTAATGTTATGTTTTTGTTGAATATTAACTTTGTAATTTTATTTGTGCAACTAAATTATACATTTGTAATTATGTTATGAAAAACAAACATATTGTTGTAATTACCAGCTATACAGTTACTATTCTGATAGTAATTACACCAAATCCAGTTATGGGATGACTTTTCATTAATCTCCTCATGGAAATCATCTTTCATGTTATTAAAAATGTTTGTGGTGAAAATCACACACACCTTACAATTCTATGCTTTTGGATATGAGTATAGTTAATAATAAGAGTAAATTAGGACGGAAGGAGTAATATATTTTCAACAGTCATCAAATGTTAGGTAGTATTTGGTTTTAATTAGTCTGGCTTTTTGCACAATACTTGGACTTTTCGAAATTGGCAAGAAACTACTACTATATATTTTCATTAAAAATTAAATAGTAAGTACTATTCTTATGTTAGACAATGTGTCTTTCGTCAAATCTTACCTTTCTCAATATTATATATATATATATATATATATTTAGTTAGTAGGAAATTTCTTAATTCATAAGTCATATTTAATATAAGATACAAAGAATTTGTGATTTGTTATTGTTATTTCAAAGGTTGTGTATTGACCCATTGGTTTTTAGTTGAGATACTCTTTAACTTTCTTCTGTTTTTCTAAAGCATCAAAACGGCTGGTTATTATTGATTAATACGTCTTTTATAGTAATACTACCTGCTATTATTGTCTGATTTGAAATCCGTTGAATTCAGACCATAAAGCATAGTTTTTTCTTCCTGTTAGCTCTACAACCACATTTCCGACCTCTTGTTTGGAATCAATTTTCTTTTATAAGTTCTCTGTAAAATATTCGTTTCTTTTACTGCCTTTTTAGGCACTACTACAACCGGAAATTAAAAAGGATCATATTTGCTCCAGCACTCATAGATGGATCGACATGCTGTGACACCGACGAGTAAGAGCAAATTGGCTCGCGCTTTTGCTAATGTTTTGCATATTCAAGGAAGAAATCGAAGGCCAAAATCTCTCAATAATGAAGATCAAAAAGTAAAGAATTACATACAAAATGAAGAAGCTTTACTAGGCCAGCTATTCGCGAACATTTCAGCTATTAAAGCTGCATATGCCCTGTTGCAATACGCTCAATCGCCATATGATCCTGATTTTATTCTATCTGCTGATGAAATGATCGTGTCCGAGCTGAAATCTTTGTCTGAATTAAAACAATGCTACTTGAAGGATCAATTTGATGATCGTTCCCCAGAGATCACTCGTGTTATAGCAGAAATTAAGGAGCAAAAGAACATTTTAACAACATACGAAATCATGGGAAATAAGTTGGATTCTCAGCTTAAACTCAAAGACTCTGAAATTATATTTCTCAGAGAGAAATTGGATGAAGCTAATAAAGAGAACAAATTGCTTGAAATGAAGTTGAGTTTAATTGACAACTTTCATTTGTCTAAATTAAGTATCAACAATTTTACTCTCTTCTTTCGAAAAACAATTAAATCGATTTGGAGTTTTGTTTCATTGTTCTGTAAAGAGATGGAATATGCAGAATGGGATTTAGATGCTGCAGCTTCATCTATTCAACCTGATGCAATTTTCTCAAAACCAAATGACAAATATTACGCGTTTGAATCATTTGTTTGTCAGGAGATGTTTGATGATTTCAATGATCCGTCCATGACAAAACAACCAGATATATTTTTCAATAGATTCATGGAATTGAGATCTGTTATACCAGCAGATTACTTAGCCAGGAAGCCAAAATCAACATTTGCGAGATTTTGTGGTGCAAAGTACTTGAAACTCATCAATCCCAAATTGGAAAAATCCCTTTTTGGGAATTTGGATCATAGGAATTTACTGATGAATTCTAATGAGTACCCAAAGACACATTTCTTTTACACATTCTGTGAAATGGCAAAGCATATTTGGTTACTTCATTGTCTTGCCTTTTCTTTAAGCCCTGAAGCTTCTGTATTTCAAGTGAGGAAAGGTTGTAGATATTCAGACGTTTACATGGAAAGTGTGAACGGAGAAGAACCATTCTTAATGTCCAACGGATCATCAGAAACTGAACTTCGTGTGGGATTCACAGTGATTCCAGGGTTCAGGGTTGGTAAAAGTGTTGTTCAGTGTCAAGTATATCTCTGTTGATGAATTTTATTTTAGATATACAAAACATATACACTCATATCTATATAATATGTACATTTAAATGGACAATAATATTTATCCATTATTTTTTTGAAAAGTCTAGAGCCGGTGAACTTGGAATAATTAGCGTGGACCTTACTATATTTATTTGTGTATACATCTCAAAGATTTTTTGCATATATTTATATACATATTTTAAATCTAAAATCTTAATTGTTCTGAATGTATACCTCGTAAACTTCAGAAAAAATCTTGTATATGTATACCTTGAAAATGATTATATAATTAACTTGACACCCTGAACACTAATAGCCTTTAGAGGGTACTCATTTAGCAACTAGTGTGTATTAAAATCTTGAATCCGCCTCTGTGATTGGTCAATTGCCAATACCAGGGCTAGGAACCGACTCCATATTGTGATCAACATTAAAATGCTTGACGTTAACAAGCTGCGCGTGGCCTTTATTACTAGGAGAAGAAGGCGGAACATCGCCTTTTTGAAGGGAATTCATTAGTATACTAGCATCAATATGAGAAGGAACAATCTTCTTCTCCTCCATATTCTTCAACAACTTTGTTCTTGCTTCAAAGCTAGGAGCATAAGAAATTACTAGTAGAAGAAGGGAAATAATTATTATGTTGCAATGAGACATTAGTTGGGAGGAAAATTTGAAACACAACTAATGGAATATTGAAGGTTAATGGAGAGGAATTTTCTATATTAGTAATTGTTTTACTTATGTTTGTACTTGTAATTTGTGTCTATATATGGAATTGCCTCGTCTGATTAGTTGGGTAGGTATGAATGAACTAACCAAGCAGCCCGCTTTTGTTGTTTTTGGCACTACATTCACTTAACTTGACTCATGATTAGTGGCGGAGCTAGAAGGTTAGGTACGGGTTCAGCTGAATCCAGTAACGTCTTTTATTCAAATAGTATATTTGTATTAAGAAGTTTATTAAATATGTATATATATTAAGTTTAGAACCCAATTAACAACATTTGAAATCGTCGTTATAAATTTAGAATCTATAAAATTAAAATTGTAGCTTTGCCTTTGATAATTGATAGTAGAGAGAGGGTCCAGGAAATATACATCTGCAGTGACTTCTAGTGTGCACGCAACGTCCAGGTGCAGTTTGGGCCTTTTTGGTGGATGTAGCTTTACTGAATTTCCATGCACTAATACACAATAACAACATACCTAACGTAATCCTATAAAGTTGAGTATGAGGAAGACAGAGTGTATATAGACCTTATATCTACCTAAGAGATATGAACACAAGTAGAAGAAATAAGAAATAGTAACAAAAATATGAAATAGTAGCAGAACAATAACTACAACAAGAATAATTTTGAATCGAATCTCTTTAAAATAATACAATAATCAAAATAATATAAGAAACCGGACATAATAACAAAAATTAAAGGACAATAAACTACAAAAAGTATATGACAAGTCAATTATATGATGAGAGTGCTAGTTGACATTCTTTCAAGGAAACTCAATACTGTTGATTCTGCCTTAATCAATTAAATATACACCTTAATTTCTAACATCTGGATCAGTTAGGTACTAAATTAACTGAACACTCAACTCAGATAATATGACTTTTTATTTTCTTAATACCATCGGATGAACACTCTGGCAATCCTCTAGATCCTTATATGGATATTCATATGTATTTTTCTGGATTAAAAATACACCGAAACTCATATTTACCCCATTAAAATACAAGTAATCCAACTCATAAATATATAATAGTTGAGCTGATTTATAAATATGAACTGAAATTGTCAGTTCTAGTACTCTAGGATGGAGGGAGAGTGCCCGTTGTGGGTTCAGTTGCACCTTATAGCTTTGATTTCAAAACTATATACTTTAAATTTTGATTTTGCCTCTGATAATACTCCTAATGTTCGAGTCAAGTGAATACGACAATTGAATGATCAGAGTTAGTTTAAAGTCAATGTTATCAATGGAAAACAAATGTGTATACAATTAAGTCGATCGAGTTCAAATTTGAAAGACCTTTCTTTATTTTCAGACCAATAACAAGGAAGAGTGAATTCAGAAAAAAGAAACTACCTTTGTAAAATTACATGTAAACTTGTATTATAAACATTAATTAATTGGGGCAATTTGATAAAAATAATAATTTAACACACTGGCTATAATAAACTAAACTATACTAATCGTGTAACAAATTAAAGTTTTACAGTGTCATTGTATATAACTTAAATCTTTTAATGAAACCCCCAAAATGTGGCAAGTTAGACTAAAACCCTTATGTAATCTTTCTATACATTGATAAACTATTAGTTATACATACAAATTACATTATTTCAATGAGCCTATATCTAGGAATAAGGATATGATTTCAAAATTGTGGGATATATATATATGGGGTACATAATGCTAATTGCCAATCCCAGGGCTTGGAACTGATTGATCAACATTGACACCACCAAACTCATGTTGTTGCCCTGCATGAACAACCTTGGCATGACCTTTTTTACTTGGGGAAGAAGACAGGATGACGGTGCCTTTATTCAACAACCTTCTTGCTTCGAAATTCGATGGATAACAGACCAGCAGGATAATTAAAGTAACGAAAATTATCATATTGCGACGAGCCATTTAGCAATACAATGAGAGAAATTGGGAGGAAAATGGACACTTTGTTGAATGAATGAAAGTAGAGGAATTTATAGGAAGAGAAGAATAGTACAAGTGTCAAAGTTAGTTGACATGATAAAAGGATTTTTTAATCGTTTTTCATATGCCTAAGTTAGAAATAATGCCTCGTGGAACTTGGGTAGGTATGGATGAACTAAGCTGCCGGCTTTTCTTCTTGTTTTTTATAACGTCGGCAAGTTCAAATCAGGTCCGAAACGGGTTCCGTGTGTTATAGTCTATAGATTTTGAGTGATATCTAGGTTGTGGACAAAGAAAGGTTTTTCGCAATGTGATTATTGCAGATATCCCCACTACAAAGAAACATGTAACGATTCAATTAATAGTACTACAGTAGAAAATTACAAATGTCATATATTATCTAGAGTGACTTGTTGTGTGCACGCAAACATCGTGCTTCATTTTGGCTTTTTAGTGATAATCAACTTTATCTTTTCCACTATTAGAGGCTAAAATAATTTGAGTTCATGCTGCTTTGACAGAGATTGACTCTGACTGATTACCAACAAAGTACATTCATCAAGAGGAAGTAGAAATTTACCTAATTTACATTTGAACTTACACATTAATAGTTAAAATACTGTTTTGATATGCACTTGAGTCGGGGGTCTTTTGAAAATAGTCTCTCTACCTCCACGAGGTGATAATAAGGTCTATGCACATTCAATCCTCCCTAGATCCAACTTAGTCAAATTTCACTGAATATGTTGTTGTTGAGGTGTTTGGTCAAACTTTTAGAGAAAAACTAAGTTGTTTTGAACAGTACAATTTGGAAGAGAAGACAAATGAAAAGGGACAGAAGTAGGCAAAGGTCGAGTTATAATAACCAAACAAAGTCAATAACGTACTAATAGTCTAATACTTACATGCACAGTGTAAATTCGGCATTAATAAGCACCTCCCCTAATAAGTCAAGATAATATTCACAAATTGCCATTTTTTAGTTCCTACATCAATAACATATTCATTGTGATCATACAGGTGGGATATGGGTTGAGTGTACTCATTTCTATATTGTATGAGGTAGAAGGTTGTTTCCGACAAACCCTCGGCTAAAGAAAAGCGTTTTAAAAACTAAAGAGTGTAATCAATTGAAGTCACTCTGTTCCCATCTCATTGCATCTTTGCTTCACAAGAATCAGAGTTACAGCTTTCACAACATTTGGCATTACTGATTTATACTCTGAGTAATTCGCCTACAAATTGAATCAAAACGTAAAAGAGTTACAAGAACCTTAATCTAGAACATCTGGACCAAGTTTTATTGTCCTTCCTGTGCAACAACAGCACAAAGGGGACAAAATTATGTATACCACAGTTGGTAACAGATCACAAATAATGAACTTTACATTGCATAGGGCAACATGGTTAAGACGGATAGAGACCAGAAAAGCTTATTTAACAGAGACCATTACAGCATTCTCTATCGAGATATGGGCTAAAAATATAGAAACAAGAACCGCAGCCTGTGAGAGTACATTCTAAAAATACCTTACAGACATGATACAAATTTATGGAGAGAAGGAAGGCAGACAACATGTTTATGAGAGAAAAAAGAAGCTTAAGCATTGTTATAAGTCAGAGATGTTTGGACCCTGAGTACCTTAGGGGTGTCACTCATAGATCAGCAAATCCGCACATTTGAAGTCCTGTCAAGGATTTTTTCTGCAAGAAATCCGTGATTTGAACCAGACTGACCAATGAACTTGGGAGTTAAGTATGTGAGCACATCTAGAAGGTGTGTTTAACCATTACAAGGAGAATTTGTTTACTCCATCCTTCGTTAGCATTCCCACAAGAGCAGATGCACTAGACAAGTTATCTTGTTGGCACATCATGGAAATGACCGTTTCCCACACTTCTTTACTAATACAATTTACAGAGGCCATGTTATCCAGAGCTCTCAGTAATGATTCTCTATCTCCTTCTTGAATTAGCCCGTCGAATAACTTACACAAACTTGTATCACGAGGAATATATCCTTTGAAAACCATCTCATGTAAAATAACTGCAGCTTCCTTAAACTGCTTCGCTTTACAGAGCCCGTCAAGATATATCCTATAACTAACCACATCGGGTTTACACCTTCGTCTTGGCATATCATCCAAGAGTTCACTAGCTTCTCTTAATTTCCCGTCATCACAAAGGCCCCGAATTATCACATTGCAACTAATTACATCAGGTTTACACCCCTTCCCTTCCATCTCATCCAGAACCTTAAATGCAGAATCAAAGTCTTTCGCCTGACAATAACCATGCATTAATGCATTGAAAGTAACTGTATCACATTTGCATCCATTCTTTTCCATCTCCATCAACAAACCATAAACTTCATCCCTTCGACCAACCTTAAAATACGCACTAATCAAAGTAGAATACACAGCTGAATCCAATTCCACTTTCTTTCTCAACATCTCCTCCTCCATCTTAACTGCCGCATCCAAATCATCAACCTTACAAAGTCCTTTAATCAACGCAACATACACGAAAGCATTAGGCTTCAACTTAAAATCTCTCTCCATAATCTTTTTCATCCTAAACGCCTCGTCTAACTCTCGATTCATGCAAAGCCCATTAATCAACGTCCCGAAAGTCACCACATTTGGCTGAATTCCTCTCTTACGCATTTCATCAAACACCTCCCGTGCACTATCCAAATCACCACACAAACAACTCGCATTCATCAGTATATTAAACGTACAAACATCTGGGGTTGCGTAATTTTCAAAGTTGTTTAACATTTCACGAATCTTGCCGTATTCTTTACAAGCTAAAAGTGCATTTAACAAGCTATTGACAGATTTTATACTTCTATAGCAGCGAAAAGAGGGTATTTCATTATACATATGAAGAGCCTTTTCAGGTAAATGTGCTCTTCCATAGAAAGAGATAACATTGCAGAAAACAACTTCGTTGAGAGAAACTCGAGTGTCGTGTCTTAATTTATCGATGATTTTTTCCATTTCTTGAAAGAGTTTGGCTCTGCCGAGCTTGCAGATGATGAGATCATAGCAGAGTGGAGAATAACGAAAGGGTTTAGTAGTTTTGTTGCTTCCATGGCTGGGATTAGGATTAAGGAAGAGCTGAAGGGCGATTTTAGCATCTTTTTGCTGGCGAAGCAGAGAGGAGAGACTGAAAGATGATACCTTTTTCACTTTCTCCATTTTCGTATTCCCAAACTGTTGGAAGCTCGGTTTGTGCTCAAATGAACCAATTCGCCTTGCATATATGCCACAATCTTCTATTACGAGTAGATTGAGTGTCGAGTCGACTTTGTTAGTGAATACTTTTATCTCTATATGGTGTGAAACTTGTTTATATGAATTTAAATTTAGTTGAGCTCGTTATAAGCATCGGATAACTTTTTTGTAGGTTTACTTTTTATATTTCTAATCCTATTAGCGAAAATTATGATTCCGTCATTGAATTTGCATAAATATGATTTTTAAAAAAGAATAGATGTAATAGATTAAGTACATTAATTTGCTTCAACTATACCTTATTGATTAGCCGATTAAACAACCACTAACGAAATATTAAATCTATATCGAATTAACGGATATTTCATTAGTTTGGTTAGCAAATCAATATATATAAATAGATACTAACATTAGTTTGCTTCATCAATACCTTAGTCCTTATTAATTAACGGATAAAATAACAACTAATAAAACGTTAAATTTATATCGAACCAACAAATATCTTATTAGATAGATTAATGAATTAGACTATATTTATCGAACAAATAGGTTGATACAATTGCCTTTGAATGTTAGCGTATGTTTTTCAAAAACCCGTCTAAAACCCGCCTCCATTTTTTTCACAAACAATAACCTCCCGCTCTTCTTCTGCCCAAATCTGATTCCCATAACTCTCAATTTTGAATTCAAACTTGAACAATCAAAGAGAAATTTGTGTACAAACAATGAGGGAAGAAGAAATTGAGAGGCTAAGAGGTGTGGTGAGGGATTGTGTGAGTAAACATTTGTATTCATCAGCTATCTTCTTTGCTGATAAAGTAGCTGCAATTACTTCTGACCCAGCTGATATATACATGCAAGCACAAGCTTTGTATCTTGGTCGACACTATCGCCGGGCTTTTCACCTTCTTAATGCTTCTCAAATCGTCCTTCGTGACCTCCGCTTCCGATACCTCGCCGCCAAGTGCCTTGTATGCCCTTTTTACTATACAAATAATTGAATACTTGATTGTTTATCTGTTCCAAGCTAATTCGGATCATGTCGAGGTCTAATTGCCTCCATTTTGTTCCAAGATTGTGTCTTTTTGCACTTTTATAAATAAGGTTATCTGGGATCTTCATGTTTATGTGTTAATTGAATAAAAGGCTGCTTATGCATTGTAATTTTATGTTAAGTGGTGATTAACAAAAGCAGGTTTAGGCTCTAGTAGCAAAATGGGGCAAAAACTACCCAAAGAACTGTTTTTTGGTACTTGTTTATATGGTGTTATTGGGGATTCAACATGTTTAGTGGTGCTCCTTAGCTGTTAATTGAGTTATACAGGCTACTTGTTGTGCTTTAACTTTAGAAGTGGTGATTCAGCAAAGTAGGTTCAGCCTCTAGTATGGTTGTGCTTTAGTTATCACTAATAAATGGGACACAAACACTACACAAAGAATTGTATTTTAAGCTGTTATCGAGTAGTGTGTTGGACCCTATTATGTAAAACTTCATATGTTTCTAGATGCTTGGAACTTGATTCAGGTGTTAAATTTCAGGGGTTGACATCATTTGCCAGATGCTTGTTAATACATTTAAGATGATTCGATCATATATCAATGAGGCTGCTCGAAAATGTGAAGGCTTGATAAAACCCTGTGTTTTTTTCTTTTGCATAAACTACTTTTTCCCATCCCAAGTAATGTTTTGGACTTTCACCCCCTATCTATATTATATCCACAAACCTCTTTCTTCTTTCTGTGCACCAAGTGTTGATTGAGGAGATGAAAGAAGCACACCGTGGAATCAAACCAGTCTTTTTCCTTATATGGTGAAAGTTGAGAGTGAAAATCTACACTTGATAAAAAAATCTACACTTGAAAGCATACACTTGTTAGAGGTGATCCCCACCTCCCCTTTTCACCTAATCCATTATTTCACAGCTTCGCCACTCTATCTAGGATCGAGCTAGCACGCTCTTGAAACCCTGTAAATTTGCTTTTATTCAGTGAGAATATAAAGAAAACTAGCAATTCTAATAAAAAAGATAAACTGAACAATTGGATCAGATTCTGGTTCTATTCTTCTTTGTTTGTCTTCCCTAACTTGAAGTGTTACAGTTGCAACACTGCAGAACACTAAAAGATTTAACTCAACAACATAGTACGTGATAGTATTTCCAGCCTGACAATACCCACTAACCTTCTACTGTCATCGAATGCCTGCTTGATGCATTCATAAGCCATGAAACTACGTGCAAACAGGTTTAGTGCTTCACCTTGCTTGGGCGGTGCTTCAGAGGTGTGTGTCTCTGAGTCCAACTGTCTTAAAGAGAGGGCTAAACAATAAATATTTCACCTAATTGTAAAAATGATTTATATAATTGTTATTTGTGTTTATAGTTATTATTCTTGAACTACTACATATTTGATTTTTTTGTTAATTAGGCTGCCTACATTGGGCAAGGTGCTACCATTTGAATGTAGGTTGCCGTCTTTCTCTTTCAGTTATCAACATGTCACGCCCCTAAGTATGATTATGGTTAGGTTTAAATCTGTAGTATCTATCCCATAAACTAGGGTCTTATTATGAATCAATCACTCAACGAAGCCTCAATCCCTAAATAATTGGGATTAACTATAAATGGTAGTTGGATCCAGGGGCGGTGCCAACTTAGTAGAAGGGGGTTCATCCGAACCCCCTTCGGTGGAAAATTATATTATTTATACATGGTTAAAATATTTTTTTATGTTCCATTCTCAAATTTTTTTTATTTTTTTTTTTATGTATATATAGTAGATGTCGAACCCCCTTCGGCTGCTTCATGTGTCTATTTCTACAAATTTTGAACCCCTTACTGAAAATTCTGGTTCCGCCTTTGGTTGGATCCATATTTTGTTTTCTTCTATATATGTGTATCTCAAGACTAATTAGGGATTCTCCAAAATAAGAGGTCATCATAATCTTGCACTTATCCCTACACTAACATACAAGTAATTTTCTATTTGTTAAGACTAAACATTAGGCTTAACAAATTGGACCCTATTATGTTCTAAAATAGTTTGCTTAAATTTCCTCTTATAATTTCTGTATTTTTAGGAAGAACTCAAGGAGTGGGATCAATGTCTTCTAATGCTGGGTGATGCTAAAGTGGATGAACATGGAAATATTACTGATACAAGAGAGTGCAACAGCATGTACTTAGACAAGGATGGTGAAGATCGTGAAATAAATGTAAGTTTTTCCATTCTCCCTGACCTAGTGAGGATTTCCCGCGGAATCTGTTATGAGTCCCTACATTTCCACAGAATCAAAATGCTCTATGTAAATCTTTGACAGATTTTATCAGCAATATGCTTTTTGAGGGGCAAGGCATATGAAGCGTTGGAGAATCGTGCACAGGCTCGACTATGGTTAGTGATAGTTTGGATATAAGACACTATGTTCATAGACATAATTTTGGATTACAGATTTGGTCTTAACAACCTTTGTACCTCCACAAGGTAGGGGTAACGCCTACACACACTCTACCCTCCCCAGATCCCACTTGTGTGATTTCACTAGGTATGTTGTTGTTGTAGATTTGGTCTGAATATCTTGTGCGACATGGGAGAGATTGCTCGGTGCTATAGTTTTCTGTTTGGCTGGTAATCATGTTTTCAGACTAGTTATGAGGGAGAAGAAATGATAGAAAGTATAGGAAGTGAGGCAAAATGACTTTCCACATTTAATTCGAACATAGTACATCTTAGCAAATCAAATAAGCAAGGAATGAAGAAGTTTAACAGTGTTATTTGGGTTCCTTGAGATAAAAGTGGTAAATACTCTTAACCACTTTTATCTCATCTTTTTTCTTCTCAAAAAGTGATAAAAGTGGGTTAGAGTATATAAATTCCTTACATCTGATTTCTGGTAGTTTTTAAACTCAAAAGAATAATAACATTCAGAAAGAGCTAATTATTTTAATAATTGGTGTCGAAGTAATTAACTTTTGACTATAGCCTATCATACGGATGAACCTTTTGTTTACTGACCCCAATCCTCATCCTTTCCCTCGTTTTGTCTCTTTCATTTGTTGTTTGTTAATACAATGAAGAAATTATTGGTTCCCCTTAATATAACTGTAGGAACAAATTATCCTCATCTTTTTTCTTGTGTTCAGCATCTCTGATCATCAGCAATCTCATCTTCTTACCTCTCATTCCTTGCTTTTTTGTGCATAAATTAGGTTAGAAAATGAATTTTGAAGATCCTATGTGATAAAGAGATGTATTCAGTCTCAAGTTAACTGTATTGCAAGAGATATCGTTGAATCTGATGTTAAGGAATTACAGCTCCATCATGTGCTGAGCTGTCTTTCCTTACTTCTTAATATTGGTCTAGCGGTTAAATATTCAGTTATATTATTGGAAGGAGCTGACTTGTTATAACTCCATGACACTTCCTTAGGTATAAAGCTGCTATCAAGGCTGATCCTTTGTGTTATGAGGTATGTAAGTTTTGCTTTTCTAGTCATTCTTCTGTAATTGATGGAAGTCTTTATCTAGGGGTTGGTTAGTATGTCTCTTGGTTTCTTGTTTAGCTTTTTTCTCCTCCTTTGGTATGGCTAAGAAATTAATCTTGGCAATTACTGTATTAGAGGCCAGATTTATATGGTAAAACTCTGGAAGATACTTGGTTATCTTATATTCATGTTTTTCCTAATCGTAGAAGCATCATAGGTCCTTCATGCTTTCAATTCCATGACAGTTATGAAATTTATCTATGCTCATTTTCTCATTTTCAGGCATTGGAATGTCTGATAGAGAATCACATGCTCACTTGTGATGAAGGTGAGAACCTTTGCTGGTCAAAGTGGATCTTCTTGGAACTATGAAATAGTACAAGCTAGTTTATAGAATCAAAATGTCTTAAAACAATGCAAGTACTTTTGGAGACCGAGTTGATTGTACTACAAAAATCCTTGGTGTGTGTTTTTATAAGTAATGAACATTCTCTTTCTTTTAGCCAAACATTCTATTATTGTTCACTGTTCAGTGCTGTTAAAGGCCCATAATATGCTCAAACTCTGAAACTGTGCAGGGGCAGTTGGCTGCTTGTGTTGCTTAGGCAGTATCTATGTAGGCACCAAGACTAAGGGATCCTCTTCACCGCCTATAAGCTCGATCTTGTTGGGAGTGGAACTAAACAATATATTTAACTGGAGAATACTCGTAAACCCCCCTGGCAAAGTGGTATATTAATTGATAAAGAAATGTTATATAAAGATGTGAGTCATTAGAAATATAAAGTTAGAATTTTAGTAGGGAAGTAGCCACTAAGCCTAAATTAGAAAACTAAACCCCCTCTTAGCATTAGAATCAGAAATTTTAAATAGTTTTTGGAACAATTGATATGTTAAATATGCAAATCAAAAAATTGATATGTTAAATATGCACTTAACTGTAGCTTCTCAAATTCCTTTGTCCTATGAGTATTACTCGTGTTATAGTTATTTTTCAGATCACATTTATATTTTTCATTTGTTTCCTTTTTCACCTTTATTTACCAAGGCCTGCTCTTTAATTGTGTTTTGCACTTAAAATCTTGATGAATTTTGGCATTTTTCCTGCTTTTGCCTTTTATAATGCTATTTATTGTTGATACTATTATTGAAAACTGCTAAAGAAAAATAGTTGATAGTATTATTGTGTTAATGTTATCTTTGTTAAAGGAATTATTATGAGAAATTGACCAATCCAGTTGCTAGTGAATTTCAGAGAGAACCCTGCTCTCATGTTTGCAATTTGGTCCTGAAGATGGGTGGCTCTCTTCATTCTATTCTTGTTTGATAAAGAAGGTAATCACTTCTTATAAGGCTACATTGTATTCCATATGATCTTCTTTATGGATCATAAACACTTAACTTTTAAGTTTCACTCAATTGAAAAATAGTATTGAATTTGGTACTTTATGTTGATAAATAGACAGAAGCTGTACTCGAATTTTTACAGAAATGTTGAAATGTTTTATCATTCGCGTAGATCAAGTTTAATTTTATGTTTTGCGTATCCATTTACTCCTCAATGGAATAATTTTTTTCTTTTCCCGTGCTTCTCAGTATGATAAAGAAAATGTGGTGGAAGCTAAATTTAGAGAGCTGGAACAGAGTGGACCTAATACAAAGCTGTCGGACAAATCTGTTTTGTGTACGCTTAAATCCAACACTGATCTTTTGGCCTGCAAAGCTGAGTACTATCATCAATGCGGTGAATATCAGAAATGCTTTGAACTAACATCTGAGTAAGTTGGTAACCCACCAGAAAGGAAATTATGTCTTTTTATGCTTTTGCTTGATCTTATTGTATACTGAGCACATGTATTTTGGTACCTACTTTACATCACTACTTGAACTTTGGCAACTGTTTCCTTTTCCTCTTATACTTTGGTACATGATAAAATACAGATTGCTTGAAAAGGATCCGTTCCACCTCAAGTGTACCCTGGTGCACTTAGCAGCAGCAATGGAGTTGGGACATTCCAATGAGCTGTATCTTATGGCTTGCAATTTAGTGAAGGATTATCCTCAAAAGTGAGTGGGCAGGGCTTGAGTTTTGAAAAATATATTGCTGCATATGCGTTATTCGTTCACAAGGCATAACTATTGCATGAAGATTTTCGTTTCTGAATAAACCTAAAGTATGCAAAATTCTTATTAATCAAGAAAAATGTGATTCTACTCATAGCCTTTTGCTGGGAGTTGAGTTCTTTTCAAGGTCAATAGAGTTAAGAGTGATTATTCATGCAAAAATCTCTTTTCTTGTTGACATTTAACTTATATGTTACCCTGATCATTCATTTCGATAGACATGGCAACAAACAAGACTACAAGAGAGAGGGTGGGGGATCCAGTTGGGATTTCAAACAAATTTTGCTATTCTGATATGTCAATCAAGTGATAATTTTCTAAGTTCACAACCAATCTAATATCACTTGTTCTTTTCATGTAACATATTAAACAATATTATTCAAAAGAATGGTAAAAGAAAAAGATAACATAGTTTAGGAATAGAAACAGGAAAACCAAATAATGACAGCATGATATACCCTGGTTCAAAAACTTGCCTATTCTAGTACTCATTCCCAACTTTAGTATCTATTCCAGTAGATGTGGAAACAGCAAACCCAACCTTTTCATAGGGAGCACTCTTTCTTTATTACGACTTTGCCTAGAGAAATACACCAATTAAGTGCTAATACTTCACCCAAATGATTTACATTTTGAAAAGTATCTTCTGCTTAAGCATTGATGGGAATAGGTTTACTTGCCATTAAAGAGTGGATTTTACAATAATTTGGTGCTAACTTTGTCAGAGATAGTTGTGTAAGGACTAATGCAAATCTTTAAAATGATAATAACTGCATATATTGTTTTATTTTACAGCAAAAGGTATACCAAACTGAGATCATCTATTTTCCAGTATGCCATTATTAACAAGTCAATTTGTGGAATCAAGAGAAAATCTAGAAAAAATAATTTGAAAGATTAGCAAACTATTCAAAATTAAGCATGCCGTGAATTGAAAAATGGACTCAAGTTTTGACTTTCATGTCAACCATTTTTCGGTCTTCTTTTTAGAAGGTGGTTTTCAAGCTAGCTTGCATATAGGTCTATATTCCACGGGATACTGCTCTCTTCCACAGGCAAAACTACCGGTGTCAGTTGAGTAGATAACTAGCAGAGAGGAATCTCCATAGGTAGGTGTCAGTTTAGTAGATAACAATTCAAAGTCTTAAATGTATGCGATGTGGCATTGAATTTATGTTTTGCATCATTTTAAAAGAATAAACTCTAGCCTATTGGTGGATAAATTAGCATAAGGTGGACTTGGAGAGATGGTGCTTCAATTTGTTTGGATTGATGATAAGTTTTATTCCTTTTCTATGTCCATTATTTGTGGTGAAAACTACTATTATATGATTGCCTCACTAGACCATGTTGTTTATTCAGGGCTCTGTCATGGTTTGCAGTTGGTTGCTACTACTATTGTATCAAGAAATATGACCAAGCACGCCGCTATTTTAGGTAAAAATATTTATGTCATCATGTCATGAAGAAGAGGGTTTGTAATTCTATCCATCTTTCTCTCTCGTGGAACTTCTTTGTTTCACGACAATATTTCTGGCCAAACATTCTCTTCAAGGTTTGGAATATGGAATTTGGTTTTCTGCCCCTCTTTGTCTTATGCAACACTATTGGTACATGTGACTATAGTTCTAGTCTTTTGTATCCTGTACCATCTGGGTAGTTTTCCTTTTTCTTTAGTAGCATATTACCTTGTCAAAAAAAAAAGTTTATGTAAGAATCTGAGTGGTCGGTAGTGATATTAAAAGTAAATTTCTACCAAAAGTTCGACTGGATCATATGAAATTCTTCTAAGATTTTTGTGATCTCTGATTTCCCATGTCAAATAAAATGTATCCTTTGGGTGGTGATTTTCTTCTTTACTGCTCCGTCACTGAAGTGAAGACTGGTCCTTCCATTGAAGATATTAAATGATATGATTTCCTGAATGAATTACTCTTATCAATTTACTTACCTGATAAAATGGATAATCTTAGCAATCGTGTAAGTGCTTAAGCTTTGAGAGCTAAGTGCTATCTCATATTTCTGGTTCTTTGGATATTCTAATGTAGCTTACAAATAATTCATCCACATTCAGTTGTTGAGGGTCTTATTTTGTATTCTGATTTTTTATATATGGCAGTAAGGCAACAAGCTTAGATGGAACATTTGCTTCAGCTTGGATAGGATATGGAAATGCTTATGCAGCTCAAGAAGAAGGAGACCAGGCAATGTCAGCTTACCGCACTGCTGCTAGATTATTTCCTGGGTAAATCCTATTTTTGCTTGATAATTTTGTCTTCTCCTAGCTGTGACAGACCTAGTATTTTCAAATTTTCTGATACACTAGAACTTTTATTTGTGCTAATTCTTTCATCCATACTAAGTTGAACGAAAAAGGGCCAAAAATTCCTCTAACCTATTGAATTTGTCTAAATCATACCCTCCTCCCCCCTACTGGACCAACAATGCCCTCAACATTATTTTTGGCCTAAAAATGCCCCTAAAACTAATGGTTGACTAGTCGTCTAGATGAGGTTTATTACAAGCCACATGGCAGTGTAGGATGTCAGACAATAGTGTGGTGGGCTCACTTCCGGAAAATCTAGAACACTGTCTCAAATGAAGATCCGTGATGTTCCTTGGTAGTAGCACTAGTAGAGGAATCTGCTCAGAGCTGTAAGTGATTTGGTGAGCCACAAGGGCCTAATAATATCATCGACCTGCTCCTTCGTCTTACCCCGTGGAATAAATCTTCAAAAACAGTATGCATGTTGCAAACAAGGTATTGCACATTATATCATAACCATAGCAGGTATAAAATATCAATAGCCATCAAGCATGAAATGAAGCACATTTGCACTGACCCTCTTGAATAGGATCACTAGAACGTATAGTGGGACCTATGCAGATAGGACTAATAGACCAATATATGGGTCTTCACAACCCTCAGTCGCTACACTGAACCATCCTATGTAATAAGACTTCTAGGCCAAAAAACAGACCTTTGTTGTGCCGGCCAAATCCATGTGACCACGGGGAATAGCTGACTAAAGTCAACTCTCTTATTAGCCCTTCCTGATTGCGGTGTTCATGTATTTGTTACCTCCGGATTCCACAGTTATGCGATCATAGAGAATAAATGTCCCCTTGACCGGTCAAATCTTCATCGTGATCACCGTACCCCTTCACAATCATGGCTCACACCAGATCTGGTCACCAGATTTCAGCCACTGGCAAGCTGCAAATTTGTCTGATACCACCCTGAGCCCTGCGGGTCTCAACCTGAACTATGTCAACAGGTCCCAAAACACAATACCAACCAATTACAAAGTCTCAAAATATGAATTGGGACTCAAATAATCAACAAGAAGGATTGAGTTCTTAAATGAATTGAACTCAACTCAACTCAACTCCGAAAAAAGAAGGAACAAACACAAAAGAAAGGCGGATTTTTTGTAATGGAGATAACTTTTGTACTTTGGCCCACTAGAGTAACTTCCTATCTTGCAGTCCCTCTTATAACTTACTAAGGGTGTATATTTTCCTTGACAGGTTGAATCCTTAATTTTTCTTTTTTCCAGGTACCATTTGCCTACTTTGTACATTGGAATGGAATATATGCGTACTCACAGCTTTAAACTGGCTGAGCAGGTGATTATACATTGTCTGTGGTTTCCTATGTTCAACTCTTGGTTATGCTTAGGTTGTGAGAAAAAATATTCTCTTCTCTGAGTCTGCACAAGTGCGTGCTCGTGCTGGTTGTTCACCCTGAAATCTATTGACAATTGTCTGGAGTTCCCCCAAATAATAGCGCTGATAATGTTTCCCTTCAGTTTTTTATGCAGGCAAAGTCAATATGCCCCTCAGATCCACTTGTATATAATGAACTTGGAGTTGTTGCTTATCATATGAAGGAGTAAGGGTCTTTACTCTTGTGAATTTACGACATTTATGATTTAGTTGCGTAACATTTCTCTCATTTATCCTCTAGAAGTGATAAAACATGTATTTTCTGTGTTAATCTCAAACAGTTTACATTTTGAAAATTATGGATATATTGTTCTGAAGTCTAGTTCAACCTACTATACTTGAGTATCTTTCCCCTTAGTACGAAAAATTCTGTTGATCTCTCTCTTGTTATATTCTTATCCGTTGTACCAAAACTTTATTTATTTTTCTCTTCGAACTCTTTCAGGTATAAGAAAGCAGTGCGGTGGTTTGAGAAAACATTGTCTCACATTCCATCTTCCTTAAGTGAGATGTGGGAATCAACAGTAATCAATCTTGCTCATGCCCTCAGAAAATTAAAGTAAGTGACTTGTGCTAATATTAGTTTTGTAACGTACAAGTTGTAGTTTGTAGCCATTTGTTTTCCTTCTCATTAGATCCAAAAAATAACATCAATAACGAGGTTACATGTCCTCAGGCTTTGCTATAATAGTATTCTTCGATGAGGTTCATATTTCAAGAAGTTCTTTAAATATTAAGAAGATTTATCACATATTTGTTTCGGTTAATGTGCTAATGAGTTTACCAGCCGGAGAAAGCTGAACAGCTTTACCAGCTGTGTGGTTAGTACTTTCTTTTCTTTGAAAAAAAACATGCAATGGAGTTAATATACGGAAGATGCTTTGAATCACTTAGTCCTTAGGTTATTGATTATATGGCCAATGGTCGTTCTTTAGGGAATTAATATTAGGGACATCAAATTTGCCCAGAGGCAAATGGAGCCTTTATTTAATTGGTTCAGCTTAACCCAATATTTTGATACCTAACATTGATAGATATATGCAATAAATAAAATTTTAATGCATATTACCCTTTGAACCCATAATTTCAAAAGTAGAATGAGTTACGTGTTAAGCACTTTAAAGGCTAAACCCAACAATTTAAATCTCGGATTCACCTTTGAAGGTAAGTTTGTAAACATTTTAGCTGTAGGTAATATTAAGCAAAACTTTCTTTCAGGAGGTACAATGAGGCAATCGCATATTATGAGAGAGCCCTTGCATTGTCTACAAGAAGTCTAAGTACTTACGCTGGTCTTGCATACACTTATCATCTCCAGGTAATAAATCTCAGAAAAAAAGAAATTTCTCTGATTGTATATGATGTCCGAAGTTACAAACTTGGCTCTGATATGTTGTTGTTGCAATTGTGCAGAATAATTACACAGCAGCTATTACATACTATCACAAGGTGAGTTTCCAATTCAAAATGTGTAAATACGCTATTTGGTCTGATAGTGTTTTGCACAAATCAATATTGAGACTGTTGTTCCATTTCCGGGAAACAGGCGTTGTGGTTCAAACCGGATGATCAATTCTGCACAGAAATGTTAACTTTAGCTCTTGTTGATGAAAGCCGCCATGGAATTGACCCAATAGTTAAATCTCGTTCTGGTGGTCTATTTATGTAATGTAGAGAATTCTCTGGTAATGTTATTTATATGTGATGATTTCTCCAAAAGTTTAGGAAAACAGTGTACAAGATTTACTTTTATCTTGTTGTATCATAGACTAGTAGGAGCAGGTGTTGATAAATTTGTATCTACATATAAAGTTTATAACTAGATTCTCCTTTTCTATTCATTATAAGGTGTATGCACCAGGAGTTGTCTCAAACCATACAATGCTAGCGTTTGGCCATAGATTTCCAAATATTCTTGGCAAATAAAATTTGGGTGAAATTTTACCATGTGTTTGGTCATAGTATTTGGGAAATATATTTCACTTTTTTAGAAAAATATGATTTAGACCCATAAGTTTTAAAAACTATCAAAACTAATCATAAGTTTGTATTACAAGTCAATTGGATCATCGTTGCAACAAATAACAAGTAGTGTTCATGACACTGGAGCAATATGATAGTTTGGAGTGAGTGCAACAAGCATCATTTCATACATCGTGAAGTAAACAAAGCACATGACTTTGTTATCGTGAGCCGATTGGTCATCATTTTCATCAACAACTATATCATCACTTTCATAGTCACTGAATATTTCATCACTGCTTTGGTGTTCACATAAAATATTATGTAATACAACGCAAACAACTATTATAGAGGGTGTTTTTGTAAAAGATAAAAGTTTGGTGTAAAATTTCAATTTTTAATAGATCCAAATAATGAGATTTGGCCCAAATACTAGAAAAAACTAGTATTTGGGAATTTGGGATATTTGCCAAATAATGACAAATTATATGGACAAACATTATTTGCCAAATTTCCCCCCAAGTATTACTTGGGAAATCTATGGCCAAACGGGCCCAATGTCTTCTTTAGCAGGCATAGTCAAGGTCTTTCATTGTCATGCTTACATGACAAACTGTATGTTTAATTTGATAATTTATAATCATATAAATATCTTGAATTTATTTTTGTTCATATTAAATAATGTTATCACATAAATTGAGACAGGAAAAAGTAATTTTTTTTGCTGATGCTGAGTTGATAGAGATGTGAAAGCTTTTCTTCATTTACTCCCAACCTGTCATAATTCATATGAATGCATTTATCGTAGGCCTTTTTTTAATGTATGTTAGGTACCCTTTTACTTTTATGTAATTATTGACAATTTTAAGATTTCTTAAATGTTGCAATAAAAGTTTGATGACAAGTGAGACGTGCAAACACCAAGCAACCAACTACTCCAATTTGACCCCATCATTAATTGTATTTACTTTTCATTTAACCCTACTCCATACATTAAACCAACCAAATGGTTCTCTTTTATGCTTTCTGTTAACTTTTAATTGTCATGTTACGCTTTTTAATAGTTAATTTGACTAATTTTCAAAGTTAGCATTAATTCGATATTTTAAACAAAAAAAGTAGATATTCAAAAACTATATAAAAAGTATCATAATTTACAATTTTTTACATATTAATATGATAAAAAATATATCGTAAAATACTAATCAAAGTGTTTAACGTTTGACTCTAAAAAAGGAAACCATGATAATTAAAAATAGATGGAGATAGTATTGATTTTCTAGTCAAAGATTATTATTTTATACCACAAAAATAATGAATTTTCAATCGTTGAAAAATATTTGTAAAAGTAATAAGATTTTATTTAATAATTTACAAGATATTAGTAATTAATTTGTTTTTCATTTTGCTCATAATATTAAATGTTTTTGCAAGTATAAATATTGTAAAGTTCGTCAATTGCTTATTTGATATCTACTACTTATATATAACCACACACGTGAAGGTCAACATGCCTGCTTCACCTGTGTGGTTCCACACTTACATATACATTTGAGAAAAAAAAAAATTCTCCGTTTTAATTTGTTTGTCTTATTTTAAATTTTTTTGTATATGTTTAAAAAATACATAAAAATGCTATAAATCATGATAATTGATAACTTAAAATATTTTTTAAAAAAACATTTGAAAAATTGATTGCTGATAAAAAATTCTATTGATTCATAAAATTAATTGATTTGTGTCACATAAAATGGGACAAAAGAGATAACATGTATTATTTAATTTGGAAACTACATAAAAAGTATTGTTAATCTCAAATCTCAATTATTAACAACATAATGACTCTTGAAATTCTATTTGTGATACATATATTGGGACAAGGAAAGTAATATATATTATTTAAAAATTACATAAAAACTATAAATTACAATAATTAATAATTTAAAATATTTAAAAATTATATTAGAATTTAACTTACTCTCTAAATTTTATCTATCACATAAAATAAGAAAAAAAAAAGTAACAGATATTGAGTCCGTGCTAGCATAGGCACCGAGAAAAATAAGCTACCGCCTCTTCGTCAACAGGGCTGTTATTTGAAATTAATATTCAATCTGGGGTTACTTTTGTCAATTCATCCTTTTGTAAGACATGTGTACCTTTTTGAATAAGACAGGCACAACCCCTTCTTTGCTTTTAATGTACTATGTCTATTAAACTTGTGGGCCCTGCTTGTATGTAACTTGGATTACTATTATTGTGCAATTTGATTAAATTAAAAATTCTATCAGTGTCACAGCATTGAAATAGATGAAATAACATATCTTATTTCATAAAAAAACTTAAAAAGTATTATAAATTATAATAATTATCTACTAAAAATATATAAAAAATATCAAAATTTGTTAACTCTCAAAATTCTATCGATGCCATATAAATTGAGATAGAAGGAATAACATATATTATTTAAAAAATATATTAAAAGTTCTATAAATTAAAATAATTAATAACTTAAAATATTTACAAATCATAAAAAAAATGACTTTCAAAATTTAATTTATATCACATAAATTGAGACAAAATAAATACTTCATATGTCCAACAATAGTTATTGACTTGACACAATCTTTAATAAACAATAAATAATAAGAGTAATATTACTATGTTATCCTTTGACTTTATTAAATTTAATACTTTGAGAAATGTGTTAGATGATAAAATAGACACAAAAGGTAAATTATCTCTTAAATTTTTAAATTGAATAATATTATTGAACAACTATTTTTAGTATAGTAGACAATTATTATTGGATAGAAAAAGTAATATATATTGGGCCCGTGTTGACATTGGCTTCATTATCTAGTCTAGTTAATAGATAAGACACATGAATATAATGTATTAAAAAAATTTATGTTTAGAGATGTATTTTACTTAAAAGTTCAACAAAAATTTGAAGTCCTATGAGGAAATGAAATTTCTTCTAAAAATGAAAATTTTTGAAGATCAATTTTTGAAAATCTAATCAAATTTCATGATCACGCATATATAAATTATTAAACTCTGTTTGAAAATCTATGGTCAAAGCTTAAGATTATTTGTCATATACTTCCTCCCCTGCTTCATCCGTCCATCTTACTTGTTCAGATTTGATTTTGACACATCATATAAGAATAAAATAAAAATAATAATTTTACTATTTCACGCCTATTAATTACAACTAAATATTTTTACTAAAAAACTTCATTAATACTTTCATGTACATTAATTAGTTAAGATAATTATCAATCTACAATTTCATCTATAAAAAGGCATAGCCACCACACAAAGTGGAATTCACAAAATCAATAAATTTTTAGAGAGAAAAAGTATTAAAAACTTAGAAGTAGTTGAAATATGGCTGATGAGAAGGAAACAATTAAAATTGTAAGAGATAAGTATAGGCAATTTCTTCATGAAGATCAAGCTGCTGCTGCAGGAACCATCCAGTGGAGACATGGTGATCCTCCAAGTTATGAAAGTGTTAATAAGCTCTTTGAACAAGGAAGGACCAAGGTTTGTATACGTCTTAATTTACGTGATACTTTTTAGATTTCGAAAGTCAAATGAATATTTAGATGTCTTATTATTATTATTTTGAATTGTTAAGTATTATTTTGAATTGTTAAGTATTGTGATTTAGACTATTTTACCTCTTGTGTCAAATAATCCTTACCTCTTAAAATTCAAACAATACTACATAATTAAAGTAGTACTAATATTTATTATCCTTCTTGTAAATAATAAATAAAATACAATTTGTTTTGTTTGGTTTTATGATTTTGAAATCAGGTTTGGCCAGAAGGATCTCTTGAAGAAACAGTACAAAATGCTATAAAATCATGGGAAATGGAATTTTCACACAAGACTCGCATAAAAGACTTTAGGACAATTAATCCTGAAAAATTCAAGCTCTTTGTAAATGGTAAGGTTTACAAAATATTCAGCAAGAAAATAAAAAATGCTTACGAATTTAAATTATTCAATTTTTTTTTTATAAAAAGTTATTTCAAATCTCAATTCATCAAGTATAATAGAGTATATTTTTTCTTTTGTTGTACCCACTTATTTTCTCTTGATAAAAATTCAACTATCCAAAACTCGTATATATCTTAAAATCATTAAAATATTCATTTAAAAATCACTTCGAAAGTGATTGATAGTACTTGAAGACTATTGCAATATGTATCTATTTTTGTTGACAATTAAGTACTTCTTTTGGTTAAGTTTATTAATCGTGGTTATTAAAAATAACTGATTTTAAATAGTTGATATTTCAAAAACTTAAGATATAAATAACTAATTAAAACAATAATTTTCATCTTTGGTTATGCTTAATTATTGTCTAGAGAGATTGATGTGAATGAAAAAAAATGAATAGTAAAAAATAATCAAAAAATAAGAAAATGAATGAAAGGAATAAAGATAAGAGTTATGAGCAAAAAGAGAAAAAATAAATATAAATAATTTAGCAATATTATCCTTTTAGTTAATATTTCTTTTAGCAAACGGAAAAAAATATGACAAATAAAATGAATAGAAAGAATTAGCAAGTAAAACTTACCCTTAAAAGAAAATTCTCCGCTTGGTTATATCAATCAATATTTTTTTATACTAATTTATTTAAATTTATAACTGGGGATAATTTTAAATTATACAATTATATTGAATTGAATATTATAATTATTTCTTCATCAAAAGAGTGTATGATACAATTTTTTTTCTAAATGAAATGTCTTCACATCACCACATATATCTTTCTTTAATCATACCATTATAAACCCCACCCCAATCCTCTATTATCATAGACTTCATTTTCATCATCCCCACACTCTTACCCACTATCATCATGCTCTATAGTAGCAAGGTAGATATTATATATATAAGGGAAAACTGACAAATATACCGTTGATTGTAAATAGTATGCACATATTCTTCTTCATGTCTTTGGGATATTGGTGCCCCAGCCGTCCAAAAATTAGAACATATATGTCCTTCACTCTAACAGAAGATTAAATAGGGACATGTGTGGCGCAATCTTATCCATCGATCCGATATTTAATAAATGTCGAATCGGTGGATAAGATTATGACACATGTATGCCTCTTAGTATAAATGACATATATGCTCTAGTTTTTGAATGACAGGGACACCAATGTCTCAAAAGTATGACAAATGGTATCTCTATAGTATTTTGTTTACATATTAAACACCAATAAGTTATTAATTTTTTTACAAAAATATTTTTCTTAGTTTATATCGATTTCACTTTATTTTGACGATGGGACAGGAAGAGATGGATTGTCAGCAGAAGAAACACTAAAAGTGGGAAGCTACAATGCGCTATTGAAGAGTTCAATGCCAGATGAATTCAAATATTACAAAGCAGATGAAGAAACCTTTGAATCATCTCATAATGCTTTTAGATCAGCTTTTCCAAGAGGATTTGCTTGGGAAGTGATCAATGTATATACAGGGCCACCAGTTGTTACATACAAATTTAGGCATTGGGGTTTCTTTGAAGGTCCATTTAAAGGACATGCCCCTACTGGCCAGATGGTCCAATTCTATGGCCTTGGTATATTGAAGGTCTCTCTATCCCTCTTATATATTATTTTATTTGGAGAAAAAGATCGTAAATGGTATGCGGATACCTTTCGTCATGCTTTTGAGACATTTGTATCTATGCCGTTCAAAAACTAGAGTGTATATATGTCTTTCACTCTAACGGAAGATTAAATAGGGACACGTGACGCAATCTTATCCTTCGATTCGATATTTAATAACGGAAGATTAAATAGGGATCTGTGGATTTTTCATGTACTAGATGTCTGTGTCTATTGAGATGTGTATGCCATCAACAAACTTTTACTTTCAAACCGAAAAAATCAAACAAAATCAAACCAAATTGATGATTATTTTTTTATTTGGTTTAAAAAATTTAAAAACCGACAAAATTGATCTTGAACATTTGACTCTCACTTTTCTATATATATATATATAGATATATATAAAAGTTATGAATTTAACTAAGTTGTTTCTAAATGTTGACAGGTTGATGAATCACTAAGAGCAGAGGATGTAGAGGTATACTATGATCCAACAGAACTTTTTGGTGAACTACTCAAAGGACCAACAATTTCTGAATCTAATGTTGAGCACCATTAGGCATTGCTCATACAACTACAAATAATTATTATGTCAAACTTTGGTATTGTTCAAATAGTCATGTTTTAATAATTTTATGAAGCTTTTCATGTTTTAATAGGCATAAGAGTTTGTTTGGATTAACTTATTTTAAGTGTTAAAAATTAAAATAATTTTTAATATTTGGGTAAATTAAAAGGTGTTTTAAAAAGACGCACCATGATGGTAGATAGAAAAGAGTGAATTCAGTTTTGAAGATCTTGTGCTTATGTTTAACTCTAGGCTCCAATTCTTTCTGGACAAACTCAAATCCAAATGGTCCGGACCGTCCAAGGTAGTACTTGGTGAGCCTTCCTCATTTAGGGACTCCATTAATTTTGGTTACTAGACTTTCCTTCATGTTGTCTTTGGTTTTGAGGTAGCTGGGTGTAATGTTCCGACATATTGATGTTTTCAATTGAACTAGTAGAGGCTTATTTTAGATAGTAGAAATGTAGTTTCATGAATTTTCTAAACTCTATTATTCAGTTATGTATTTCATTTACCGTTTAGTTTCTTTATGTTATGCTTTGATATGTATGCCAAGGATTAGCTTGGAATCACTCGTGGTTTCAAATACTATATCTCGACTGGAATATAGGCTCGAATTGTAACAAACTCTGTCCATATATACCACAACTAATTATGTCTAATTCAATTCATCTCTTCATGTTACTCAAGATTATTGTACTAAAATAATGGTCCTATTTTAATAAATGTATGCAACTCTTTTTTGGGTTTTTTTTTACTTTTTGTTATGAATCTAGCTCCAGAGTTGGGCTTAGAATCAGCTCAAGAAGAGTTTGGGCCTGCATTGCAATCAACTAAAGGAGATATTGGACCTATTTTTTTAGATGTTTCTTGGCTCATTTTACTGGGCATCTCCAATTCATAACAATCACATTTACACTAAAATAATATTAACATTACTTTAGCATAAATCGACTTCAATCCACTATGTCAAATTTTATACTGAAAAATATATTTTTTAATATTATATCATTTTTTATTTTACTTATATTCTCAAAAGTATATAATACAAATATTAATAAAATTTCGTGTGATATTGTTCACACACTAAATGAGTATAAAATAATATTGGGTTAAAGTTCAAAAATATTAAATTTTACACCAAAATAAAATTTGATATAAGTAGTGTTGAATTGGAGATGGCTCAAGTGTCTTTCACAGAACTACACTGTTTATGGCTTAAGCTTTTAAAGAGGTTATTTGGTTGGAAATTAGTTATTTCAAAATTAATTATTTTAAAATAAATTATTTCATCAAAATATGAAATAAGATATGAATAATGAAATAAATAATTTTATAACTGTCTAATATCTTTAACTAAATAAAAAATTTATAAAATAAATTTATATTTTATCCTTAAGATTATTATGTACTTTATACGTCACACTAACAATATGATGAAAAATCATATGGTATTTGAATTGCGATTTAAATAATAATTCATGTTGTGGCTTTTAGTAGCCCACGATTCACTTATATTTTCCACATGTATTTGCCATAACAAAATCACATATAGCTTTTCGAATTTAGAACTTTTGATAAATAAATTTTAAAAAATAAAAATATATTACATAAAATTTGTCTTGAAACTATAAAGGTGAATTCAAATATCTAAACCACTAAATTAAGGTGAATTTGGAGCAAGATACGTGAATTGCTTATCTCTTAACGCAGAAAATCATCGAAGCTATCATTAAGGAATGTGGTGTAGTTATAGAGTTATTCTTTTCTGAATTTAAATTGAGTATGAAAAAATTTTTAATATTTTTTTTTTCTTTTGAATGAAATTTTACTTTTTAAATACAAATATCGAATATTAAATAAAAAGTCGGATGATAATTTTTTTTTAAAAGGCCGTAAAAGCCAAAAGAAAATATTGCAACAGCGCTCTTTCGTCAATAGCGGCTTCCAATCAAGAAAGACACACTTTTTTATGCCAAAAAAAATAAATACTGTTTCACAGAATTTGTCAGATAATAAATTGGGTATTTGTTAATGTAGTAAATAAATACTAATAAGGTGAGCAGATTGAATTGTGTACATTATAACACAACAATAATTGTTTTCTTTTTTATGTTAAAAAAATAAGTAAAAATAAAAATTAATTTTTAAAATATCAGACATTATTTGTTGATTTCAAATGTAAATTTGGATATTATCAAGGTATAAGAGTTTCCATCCTTTTAAATTTTAATTATTTCTTTTTCAATATAAATTTGTGATTTTTTGTTGATTTTTGTGATGTTTTACGCAAAATTAATTCAAGTCTGCTTGTGATGCCTATTCAGTACGTGTGATGTATCGATACTATTCTATCTACACCTTTATTGGTGTAGGTTTGTTTCAGACTATTTGAAGTGTGAGATGATGGTTACTCAACATTAACATCCACCTTCTTCGTTTTCAAGTAAAAGCTATGTCGATATTATATTATGTATTTTCTATTTACACTCAANTGTAACAAACCCAATAACAAGATCACTCAATTCAAATTCAAACAACCAACAAGTCTATTTCATTAAATCGTAATTGAAATTACGAAGGAATTTAAGAACTAACTAGAAATGGAAGAACACAAGTACAAGAAAGGGGTGAGAAGAAGAACCCATAGAAAGGGGATGAGAGGACTTAGATATTTTCTCAACAATTTGCCATCCCCTTCTTCTAACTTCTGGTCCTTTTTAACAAAGTGTAAATGGGCTTGGATCCCAAATAATCCTTTGTGAAAGCCTGGCCCGATTGCTTTTACTCGGCCCAATATCTATTTGTGTGATTATCCTTGTTGGTATCCCTATTGGGCTCGGGCTGATTCATAACATTACTCAACATTAACATCTACCTTCTTCGTTTTCAAGTAAAAGCTATGTCGATATTGTATTATGTATTTTCTATTTACACTCAATTAAAACTCTTGTACATATCTACACTAAGTCCTTAAAAGTCGAGAAAGATTTATACAGATAAATAAGTTTTCTTATGCTTTAATTTGTTTTATCAAATTTAACTCCAATAATTTCTTGAAATTTTCTTTTAAAGTTAGAATGAACGATAAGAATTCACCTATCTAGTAAGATTGAGATAAATATTCGCATGATCTCGTAAATTAACTTGTAACATATACAATCTTACTAAATAAACAACAACGAACTTTAATATTTTTAATTTCGATAGGATAATGGATACCCCTTTGTGGCTTTGTTATTTGTTACTTCCTCCATAGGGAAACCTTTAGAGTCCACTTGTCAAGCACAAGAAATTTGTCATAATGCAGTATGCATGTGCTTTTCACCATCTCCGTTTGTGCCGAAATAAAGAAGACTACAATCGTGGAGGAACGGTAAGTATTTCTTTATTTTTGATTAAGGTTAAAAAGTTTTTAGTTCGAGTTCTTTTGAGTATAAAGTCATATGTGCTGAAGAGTATTTTATCTTCTAATATGAGATTTTTTTATTCAAATTTGAATTAATCAAATTCGATATAAATTTTTTTTAATTTTATGAATTTAATTTTCAGGTGTTTCAACGGATATTGTGGTAGTAGTTGATTTTAAAATGAGTTATGAATCTATTAAGTATTATATAAGTAATGTCATATTTGATGGTTAAATAAGATTTAAGTTGTTCGTATATAAAATTAAGATGAATAATTAACTTGGAAAACTCTTGTACTTTATTTTATTTGTCTATTTATCCCTCTTACTCAATATTACATTGACTAAATTTATAAATTTATTAAAACATAATATATTGAACTCCTCTGATTATTAACTAAGAATATACGTTTGCAGTAGCTAATCGAACTAAATATTTCATATAATCATATCGAAAGAAGAGAGTACAATTTATGATTAAAAAAAATCATTAAAGGGATCCTGATTATCATTAAATCCTTACATTTTTCATGGTATATTTTTTTCGAAAAAGTTTAGGTCACTTCCACTTTTTCATGTAAATAAAGACATTTTATCATACGTTATAAAATCTTTCAAGTTCCAAACAATATCTGCAAGACGCCACTTCTCAAGAATCATGCACATAATACGCTCTTAGTTTTCTTTTTTGGATTCGAGAGATTTATTGCATCACATATAATTTATGGGTAGCTGTATAAAATTTATTTCTTGAAATGTTCGTTATCAATAATATATAATTTCAAAAATAATAGATTCTTTAATTTAGCTGTAATAACATGGACGATATAAAATAAGGAGCACTCTTCTCTTTCATGAAGACTAAACATGAATTATGAATAAAATTAACGTTAAAAAATAAACAAACTATTAACGTTCAATAGGGTAGATTATTCACAAATCACAACAAATGTTGGAGTTTTTTTTAATTTGCTCTTTGGAATCCATAGCTGGGGAAATGGGAATCAATCAACGAGCAAAGGGATAATTATACACGATGTCATTTATGGCTAGAACAGATTAGCAATGTATAGTTGCTCCAATATATAATGAGAATAATTATGAAATAACTTATTTCTAAATAATAAATAAAATACCTAAAATGATAAATATACCTCTTTTACATGTTCAAAAACAAATAATATATTCTTAACAAGTTTATAATGCATATAGTATTATTTTTAGTAAAACAAATTAAACATTCAGTAAGAAATAATAGTATAACAAAATCAAACATTTACTAAGAAATATTATCAAAATAACTAATTTCAAAACAATTAATCTCAACATTAACAAATTAATGTAGGGTATTAATTGCCCTGAGTTTCTTACCATAAATATGTTTTCCTTTTATAAAAATGTTTAGGATTGACTGGTCATTTTCTTGTAGAAAAAAGTTTAGGACTCTATAAATAGAGATTGTTCCTTCTAACTTAATCAGCATTAATGCAGTTCTAAGGGTTTTGAGAGTTTTGGTTAGGGGTAATTTGTAGGACACAAGTGATACGTTATCAATTGTGTGAACCTCCTTGTATTCCGAGTGAATTGGTTGAGGACAGTTAATTCTAGATCTCCATATTTTGTACGGTCATATTTATATATATAGTGGATTGTTCATGTCCTTTGTTGATATGGGTCGGTTGACCGAACTACGTTAAATCTTTGTATCTTATGGTATATTTCTCGTTTGTCTTCTTACTCGTGGTCTAACAAGATTGTTTTGCTTGCTTCCACCTAACTTGGTCCTAACAATTAATGTTGGTCTTTATACATTTTAATATTAAAATTAAAATATTAAGTACTTATATCAGTGGGTATAAGTTGATAAGAATGTGGTCATTATTTTGGTGTAACTCTTGTAACCACTCATTATTCTACTTCATTATATACCTTGTAACTTATAAAACCTTTGGGCTATTCATTTACACAATTTACTATCCATTATCTTTCTATTTATTGTAGGAAGAATTTCTCACCTATAAATAGTGTGATCTTACTTTGTACTGGGAGAAAGAGAAGTTTATATTGAGGTTAGTGTAGTGAATTAAAGAGCTAGAGAGTTGAAGCTAAGAAAAATATTCTAAGTTTTCAACTATATTCACTATACAAAAGAGAATATTTAGATGTTGAAGGTCTTCTTATGTGGAGTTTTGGACTCTTCAACTAATTCAGAGTTGCTTGAGTTGTTCGACGTTGTTTGATTGTTATATCCTGAAGGGGACAAGTCAAGAGTGATACTGCTGGATTGATGTAGATTATGTGACAGTAAATCTTCTTAAAGAGAGCGAGATATCCACGTGCCTCAACCTAAAGATTTATTTATACATTTTTGTTTATTTTATTTCAACTGAAATGTATTATATTTATGATATAATACGACTACAATTAATACATTACAACTTATCTTCAAACTAAACTAGTGCAAAGTTACACTATGACTTCACACTTAAGTAGTTCATTGTTGGTTTGACAAGTATTGCAAAAACATGCATACAATACTTATCTTAAACGACACATGTCGTGATTATCAACAATCCACCTGTAAAATCTTTCGAATTTCTCTTATTATATAAGTGGCAATTAGTTAGGTATAAGCGGACACCGTTGACATGTCTGCTAAGGAGAATTACAGTTAAGTTTGAGGGTAGTTTGGTTATTTAGGTGATATTTCATGCAGATGGTGGTTGTACTTGGTGCTATTGAAGTTGAATGTACATATCATTTGAACAAAAAAACTATTATTAAATATTAGCGGAATGACCTGATAGATTTCTGTATTTAACTCCGTTTGTTAATTGAACTCACATATTCATCACTTTACCAACTAGACCGTATTTCCAGAATATCTTTTGCCCATGACTTTTCAGTTTATTTCATGATTTGATCTCATACATTTTTGTAAATACATCCAACTTTAAGGACCTTAAAAATTCCCCAAAAAGGCTATGATGTCATTTCATATGGGAATGTGCTGTGGGGCCGATAGCTCTTCCTAACAATTTCTTCCATCTAATCATTCTCAATTAATACTTAGGCTCGTTTGGTTTGAATTCAAGTTATGGTGAATAAATTATAATGGGATTAGTTATGATAGGATAAGTCATGATAAAATTATTTTTATTGAGTATTTGATTTGTTGTATTTAAAATAATAAATTTTAAAAACAATTTATTTGTTTACAAAAATGTCCTTCATGTATGTAAAAAGTGATGTAACAAAAATGTTGAAATAAACATTTTTGTCATTTACTTATTTTATCCCGGGATAAGTTATCCCGGGATTACTATACCGCCCAATGAGAGAGATAACTTATCTCGATACTAATTATTAATCTCGAAATAAGTTATTTCGAATTTGTCAACCAAACAAATTAAGTGATACTATAATTTAACCTCAAGACTATTTGGTATTATCCCTCACACCAAACGACCCCTTAGGTTACATTTAGGAATGAACTTTCCATTAGTTATCTAAATTATATATTCTTGTGAACATAAAAAAAAATAAATTAACTTTTTATTGGTATTAGTTAAGCATCATTAAATTTAATGTCACTGTAAACTTTATTAATCTCGGAATAAGTTATTTCGAATTTGTCAACCAAACAAATTAAGTGATACTATAATTTAACCTACTAATTATTAATCTCGGAATAAGTTATTTCGAATTTGTCAACCAAATAAATTAAGTGATACTATAATTTAACCTCAAGACTATTTGGTATTATCCCTCACACCAAACGACCCCTTAGGTTACATTTAGGATGAACTTTCCATTAGTTATCTAAATTATATATTCTTATGAACATAAAAAAAAAATTTAACTTTTTATTGGTATTAGTTAAGCATCATTAAATTTAATGTCACTGTAAATTTTAATGACATTTACAAAAAATATTAATTATCATTATAATACATATTTAATAAAAATTAAACTATTCTTGTTAATTAATTATTATTAAAGATGTGGATATTTTAGGAGACCCACACCAATTTATTTTTGTCATACAAACACATATCTATACCGCTTACAAAATTGTCTCCAGAGTGAGAAAAAATCAGTGCGCCATACAAATTTCCACAATGTTATCGGAAATTTAATAAACATAATGAAATATTTTTATGTGCAATCAAAATTTAAATTGTTCTAATTTTTAAAATGAGTTATATATGATATATTTAAACAATATTTAAAATTAGATAAACATATTAAAATAGAAAAAATTCTATTATATTCATAAAATTTTAAAGACTTAAATTAATTTTTTTTTTTTTTATCAAGACCTCAAAATAATTAAGCTCATACTTAAGGGACAACTTGTTAAGAGACCAACTACATAGGAATTAATAGCGTAGATATTATTGTAAGAATTAAATTCTAATTTAAAAATTAATGTTGCATAAATTAGTAATGCATTAATACTTAAATTTTCGCATAACTTCCCCGATTTACAAAAAAAGCAACCAAATATTGCATCAATCAACAACGATTTTTATATATGTCCTTCAATTTTAAAAAATAAAGGACAATATCCATTCATATAAGATTTTTTAGAAAAAAGAGTGATTTATTACTACATAAATATGTATAATTCATTTTAAATTAAAAAAAATAAAATTATTATTTAATTAAAATTATCAAAATTAATAATATTTATCAGATATTCATTTTAAATGTTTACTAGCACATAAATATATGTATATATAAAATTCAAATTTAAAATTTGATTCAACATCAATCAAAAAATTAACTTTTAAATAAATGTTGATCTCATGCAGGCTCTTCGTCGTCAACAACAACAACATACCCAGTGAAATCCCACTATGTGGAGTCTGGGGAGGGTAGAGTGTACGCAGACCTTGCCACTACCTCGTGGAGGTAGAGAGGCTGTTTCCGAAAGACCCTCAGCTCAAGTACACCAAAACCAAGTTAAAGGCGAGAAAAACAGTGCATACAACATACCATCCAATAAGAAAGATAGTAAATAATCAACAGAGGAGACGGAAGCCTCAATAGAACAATGAGAGGAGTGAAACGCCGTAAACAACATAAGGCTATAGGTACCACAGACAAGAACTGCAAGTGCAAGGCTACGACCACTACACACGCTAGCAACCCATACCCTCGCAAGAAAGGACAGCACGCTAGCCCTACTAACCTTCAACCTTAATACGCGACCTCCACTCCTTCCTATCTAGTAATAAAAGACATGCAGGTTAAACCGACTCTGCCAAATATTTCCATCTAACTAATTTAAAAACATAATCATGGTAAAACTTGTGTGTATGACGATTTGATTTTCTACAAAAACATCGCACCACTTCTATAACCTTAACATAATTTATCCCCTTAATTATTTATAATGTTACAAACAACAAAAAAGATAGCTATATAAATACGTTATTAACCATAAAAACTACTAAGATAAAAATCATGATCGTGGAAAGACTATGAAAATGTGAAGAGTTAACTAAACAACAATACTATATATACTACCATTATTAAAAGTTCAAGGTAAACTACAATCTAAAATAAAATTTTAAATTAATTAGACTTTAACGCAGATGATCTTTGATCCGTTGATTGTCGTGATTGATTCCCCAGCTACGAATCCCAAAAAGCAAGTAAGTTGCGGCAATCAAAAACAGGAGGGCTTGTTGTGGTGTTAAGAGGTGCACCAATTTGTGGATAGTGTTGACCCTCACTTCATCTGCTCTCTCCAATATTTCTACAAGCATTTCCATCTTTTTCTCTACCTTTTCAATTACTTCATTTGCACCATCCTTACAACTCAAAAAAATAATATATATATAGTTAAAAAAATATATCTATATAAAAAGGTTATCTCACTAAAACTAATAAAATATCAAGATATATAGTTGAACATCCTTTTTAGTTACTCGTGATGTCTATTATTATTCGACTACTAATATTGATTAGACATAATAATTCTTAAACTGCATAATATCCGTTCTTTGAATAATAATAATAAATTTCATATATTGAAAAATAACTATAATCGATGATAAAGAATATTGGAAATCAAATAATAGAATATTTCTTCAACTTTTTCAAGTAAAGAAATAAAAAAATTGACATCTACATATTTTTAGTAAAGGACAAATAATTATTACTCCACATTTTTTCTTTAAGAAACATATAAATAAAGTGTCTTACCTAATTTATTCCAATTGCAGAAATATAAGATACCTCTATATTTCATAGTACTCATGCATTTCATATTAAGTTGTATTTTTTATTGGATCATATTCTTAAGAAATTTATTCATTCTAAAAAAGAAAAAAATAATCCCTACTAACTTTATCCTGATATTTATTTAATATATATATACATACATACATATATATATATATATATATATAGTTCTTTTATTAAATAAAATCCACTCATCTAAATAGAAATAATAAAATTTATAAAAATTGTTATCGAAACAAGGGAGTATGTATAAGTTAAATATCAACCGTACTCAGGTAAATTAACTATTTTTCTATCGAAACTCTTACAATATAGTAACTATATATATACTAATCATAGCATTTCTTGACATTTTTTTGAATCATCTTACTAAAATTTCATCGCTATCACAAAGTCATAAATAAATAAATAAGTTGAAGTGTTTACCTGCCAATCGGAGAGTTCTTCGGTGATGGTATTTTCTTGTCGAATAGTTTCACACTGAAGTTCACTAAATCGAGTGAGCTGATTTGGAGACAAGTCCGCAAGATCATCATTACGAAATCCATTGAGAATATTAGTTATGTGAGATTCTAAATGAATTCCGCATTCAGTATATATAATATGAAAAGCAATAGTAGGTCTCCAGCCAGCAATCCAATACAAGGATCTCTCAAGAGAATTAGACCATGGTGCACTAAAAATATAAAGTATGTCATTTTTGGCTGCTAATGACTTAACTCGATAATATTCATTAATATGTGAAGTAACTTTTTGGATTAATAATTTTGTGTTTTGTTCATCTTGATTTGTAGTACAAGATTTTGGTGCTTTGGTCATTTGTTGTACTAATTCACGAAGATGTTCATGCCATTCTTCATGGAATTTTTGAAAACTTGTCATTTTTACCTTTTTGTTTGGATAAGATTTAATTTTTGAGTGGGTTGATTTATAGGCCTTGAGAAGTGGAGATTGTACACATTTTTTTTTTTTTGTGGAACTAGGAAGATTTATTACGTCTGATAAAATTAAATGTATTTTCATGACGAAAGAAGTGACCTAACGTTTTCATGAAAATATCTTGTCAATTTGTTTTTTTTCTTTTGTCATCTTCCTCTCATCGTTGCTCAACTTCACCCCTTCCCCCTATTTTTACAACATGTTCATTAAAAAAAATAATTAATACTAATATAAGTATTTTATTAAATTATTTCTTATTAATCATGTCTCGAAAAATAATTTAGAAAATAAGTATTTAATGTTACTATAACAAAAATAATTTTTAGCGGCAATAAATATAAACATTAATAAAGGGTGTTAAAATATTTACTGACATTAGTTAAGTATCATTAGAACCAATGCCGCTAAAGGCTTTAGGGACATATAGAAAGAGTGCTAATTGCCGTTAATTAAATGTTGCTAATTTTCATTTTTGATGTAGTGTGTTGAGGGTAAAACATGGAAAAAATTATTGTTTTTTCCTGATATGTTAAAAGTGACAAGTAAAAATCAAAATTTATTTTAAGAGTTAGTGACAAATAAAAATGAACGGAAGGAGTACTATTTATTAAATAGTATTTCAGTCTATCTCTTTTTAAGTCTTATCTATTTATATAGTTTATAGTGCTGATAGAAGCCTTTTTTCTTCTTAAAACCACCGCTTGAACAACAAGATATAATTATTATTACGTACTCCATTTTAAAGTTCTAAAATTATGATTCAATTTTAAATTTTAACTTTGTCTCTCCTTAATAATGAGATTTGAGCTTTTTGTTAGGATCCAAATAATTAGACATAGTTAAATCTCATTAAAATTTTATGTTATTTATTTTGTTTGTGATTATTGTTAAATAATCAACGATATTTCCGTAACACTTTCCAATGTGACTTAATGGTGAAAAATTGCTTTGTATTTAAGTAGATGAACTCATCATACGACAGCCAAAAGATAATATCAAAGGAAAATATCAATGAACAAATCCGCAGTTCCTACACAAAATATCCATATGATAAATAATGGACCGCAAAGCGAAACTAAGATTTTAATTTTACGGTATTAGGATTTTAATATACAAATACTATTTTATTAAAATCTATTGAATTTGACTTGAATCAAGATGCAGACTACTAGTTCCATTTCTAAGAAAATTATTATTTTTCATTTAGTAGAAGAATTAATAAAAATAATTATATAGCCAAGAGAAAAACGATTTATTAGCAATAATAATGAAGATCGATATCTTAAAGTAGCAACTTATTATTTGCACTAATGTCTTCATAAATCCTCCAATTCAATGTGTGTGATTTCTAGCACTTTTTAGTGGTCTAAAATGAATGAATGTTTCAAATTTTAAAAATGTTTTAATTAAAAAAAAAAAGATAAAAAGTTTAGCCTAGTCTTTAACGAGTATTTCAACTATAATCACATGCTGCTAACATTCGCTATCTCTAATTTTAAGGAAAGTTTGGGAATACTTCAAAAGGTAATATTGACAGAAAATTGTTGAATGGCGTCACAAAATGGAAGTATCCTCCATTTTTAAAAACAAGACATCCCTACAAAGAAATTAGGAATCACAATCCATAAACTAATTAATACACATAGCAAGAGCAAGCACATCCATTTTCGACACTCGGTTTAACCACGAAAGTAACATCCAGACACAAGAACCACCACCATACTGGTTAAAGCAAACGTTCAAAAGAAAATGGCTCATGTACATGACCACTTTTAGGACCCCAAAAGATAGTGAGGGCCAAAAGGTTCACTTTCCCCCATTCTTGCAGTTTATTTCTTTCCACGAAGTTTCGCACCAAGAGCTCTCTCCAGCTTAGAAATTATCTGTTGGTTTGGAATTGCCTTTCCAGACTCATACTCCTGAATGATCTGTGGTTTTTCGTTTATCAACTGCACAACAAAGGGATTGCCAAAATTATGTTGATACAATGAATTAAGCCTCTCTCTTGAATCTATCTATATATAGATGATTGCTTTATTTGAAAAAAAAAGGGGGGACAAGAGCAGGGAGAAAGAGATACTTGGGCAAGTTGAGACTGAGTAAGCTTCTTATCCTGTCGAGCTTGCATAATGGCTTTCTTCAGTTCAGTAGGTACCTTTTGATCTGAGAACAAAAACAAGAAGTAACACCCGACGTCATCACCAAAAGATAAAATGTCTGGGTTTTTTCCAGTGGCAAATCAATTGGCATTTGCCTGAAGGAGAAACCTTTAAAAGGTGTCTGCTTGTCAAGTCAGGATGTAAGCATGACTTGGACTCACAGAGAGGAAAAGAGCTCTTCTTTTTTTGATAATCGAGAAATTCCTAGAGCTAGTGGCGCATGGTTCGAATTGCGTGGATAAATAGGTCAGAGTAAAGAAAAGCTCTCTAACCACGTTGTTTTATAGAAGTGTTTCTAGTTATAATATCAACTCAAACTTACGTGACAGATTCTCAGTATCTTCATCTAGCTTTCTCGTGTTCAAAGTTGTACTACTAGAGGCAGCCTTGTTTGACCCAGCAGTAGCTGCATCAGAAAATAGATTTCATGAGCGCAAAACATTTTTCTCATTTTTACAACTAAAGGATCGATGTCAACCAATAATGAAGTTTTGCACCGTCTAGCAATTGGCAAAAACATAGAACATATAGAGAGATATCATTCTACATAAAAGTAGGTGCGTTCCAACATTAACGAGTCATTTCCTTCCCGACCCTGACTGCCCTCAACATGCAATGACAAAGCGACGTGCATATCTCTCAGGACCTAGCAGTTTCCACTTTCCACTTACCAATATCAAAATTCAGATTACTAATCTCTCTTGGCAAACAAAGTAGAAAAGAAAAATGCACATAAAAGAAACTTGGAGCCTCCCTTTCCTAATGTTAAAATAGAGAAGAAAAAAGAAGGGAGAATTTGGCTTAATTGGTAGAAGACAATATACAATATGCTCCTTATATAGGATTTTAGGCTACTAACAGCGAATCTGGACCACACGAAGAAGATAAGTTATAAATAAGAAAATCTACCATCACATTGAAATTTCTATTTGCCACAAAACCAAAACCAGGAAGAGTAAGTTTTGCTATTAACCTAAACACAGAGAATGAATCTAGTCTAGACAATATTAACTTCTTTAATTAAGTAAATATAAGTATGCTCTCTAAAGGTTTAAGCTTTATGAGATATAAACTCACTTGCCCCAAATGTATAGTTTAGAGCTGAAAATCTGGAGTAACAGCCTTGGAACCTTGGTCCAAATCCCATTAGAGGCAACAGTCGTTTGTATCTTCGTAAAAGCAAAATAAAAACCGTACAGACACTCATTGCAGACCATTGTAGTATAATACTATACATGACTGCCATAATTGAAACATAACCAGGCCTCATACATAACCAACCCCTTAAACTTTCTAGGATATTCCACTTAGACATTTGAACTAAGTCATGTTCCAAATAGACATTTCCGATTCAAATTTTATTTTTTTGAGTGTGTTCTCATTCGTCTATTAGATATAGCTAAGCTAACCACATAAAATATGTCACTTCCTTGATTATACGCATCTATAAAACCAGACATTTTCTACTTGAGGTTGATGCATATCATTAAAAATGATATGTTTAACTATCTAATAGACGATTGAGAACACGAGCAAAAAAAAAATTCAAATCTTTCTGAATCAAAAGTGTTTTATTAGGAGTTAAGTTATTCAATTGGAGCATGACTTAGCTATATGTAAACAGGAAACCATAAATAAAGAGGTGTACGTCGAAATTGGCCGTCAACCTGACCGGAAAAATAAAAATTAAAAATGAAAATAAAAGCCCTAGTTCATACCAAGCAAAAACGAACGGGAATGAAAAAAGGAGCAGGATACAGTATAACTCATCGGAAAAAAGGTAGTTAGAAAATCAATAAGGCTAAGATGAAAAAAAGGAGCAGGATACTGTATACCTTTTCTGACAGTTTCGATTTCGGCACCGGCGCGACGAGCGGCGTTGACTGCTTTCTCATCTTTCCGTGCGGCGGCGGTCGGCGCTTTCTTACGAATCACCACCGGCTCCCAATCTTGTGATAATCCAGCCATCTTTTTTTCTTTGAAAAATATCTCCTTATCACTGCTTTACTGATTGCAGATTGCAATATTCCCGTGAAGAAGAAAGAAATAAGGCTAATTTAGAGAAAAATTACCAAAATAGTCCTTAGGGTTGACAAATATAGAGTTTAGATTAATCCGTTTGGTTCGATTTTGAAAATTATCAATTCTACTTATTAATTATCGATTTGTAGATATGTTAAATAATTATAGAATTAAAGTATCGATTTAACTAGTTATTGATTCAATTATCAAGTTAACGTTAAGACTTTATAGGAAATTTTTAATAAGAATCACTTGTGTAATTGAAGAAGGTGTAAGGTTCTCTAGATAAATATTGATTCATTAAATTTTTTTCACGTTAGAGACGAGACTTTGTAGGAATTGTATCATGTCAATTTTCATAGTAATTTTCTTGTGTATTCATCCTGAAAGCGAGAGCTCGAGATGGTGGGAAAGGAAAATCATAGAATGCTCCATCCCAACTAACAAGAGTAGGAAGATTCCAGCTCTGAATCTTGTGCTTGACGGTGATCATTTCTGAATGAGTGTTTGAATTAGCTTATTTTAAGTGATTTTTAGCTTTTAAAGCTTTTTTTTTAGTTTTAGATTGGCTTTTGACTTCTTTTTTTGTGTGTTTGGATAACACAAAAAAGTTGGTGGTCCCAAGTAAAAAAGTACCAAAAAAAGTCAAAACTAAGAAGAAAAGTGAGTCATATAAACTGAGACAGAAGGAATATTGAATTTTGAATCCTAGCAGGCAACATCTGAAAATAGAAATCTTCACATAGGAAATATGATCTCACTTTGGAATAATTAGCTTGTGATTTATTGGCAATAGTATCCTCTGCTGAGAGTTGAGGTAAAAGTTTGGTACCCAACCAAATAAAGTTCAAAATTACATCCTTTGAACTTTCAACGTGTCTCAAGAAACCAACAATTTTAATAAAGGTATAAAGGTATTCAAGGTTTAACTTGTTTTTTGCATGCTCTGATCTTTACTATCCACTTTTTTTTTCGCGCACTTCAATTATTTCATCAAGTACCTTGTATGTCTCAGCTCCTAGAGTCACAGGCACCAGTAAACACTGCCAACCAAGACTTAGATGAATAAGAAGAGATCACTTGGCTGTTTTTTATGATCCACCTTGACATAATTTCTTTACAGGCGTCTCATTTGTCAAATAAGATTACGCTATTTTTCTGCAAAATAGGGTGAGGAAAGATTAAAAATAACTAATATCAACCAAGACATTCAGGGTCCAAGCAGCAACTAATAGTTCAAGATCTACCAAGCTGAAAGACAACAAATATAGTTTAACCACATGATATCTAGAGAAGAGATCGAAAATTTTGATTTGATCGGTTAAGTGAAGTTGCTTCAGAACTCAAAAGGTGCTTACCAGCTTCACATACAGATAAAAACTGAGGTGTTGCTTAATTCTGATGAGGTTGGTTTACTATTTACCAAAGCATAAACATGTATGCCATATTCAAAGAATCAAGTAACAAGCAAAAGGGCAAAAAGGTTTCGCAGTGCAATTACAAGGTATATAGTGAACTCTTACAAGAGTAAAACAAGAGAGAATTAGAATCCTAAGATAGAAAGTTCAAGCAGACAACATTAGTATATATGTCTAAACCGTAACATAATTGCCTTCTCATATTTAGAAGCAAGATAGTGTTGATCAAGAATATAAGGTACAGAATCTCCAAAAGTACTATGCTGGAAATCAAGCTACATAAGGGCTCAAATTTGTCAAAAAGCATATATCAAGTTAGCTAGCTTGGGATTCTCCAAACAAAGTAATCAGACATAAAATGACTTCGCGCATGCATGGGATAAAACAAAGGTGGGAAAAAAACAAAATGAAACACATTGCAGAACCAGTTCCATATTGGACCCGGTGTCAGCAAAAGGTAAGGTGCAAATGTGTATATATATATATATATATATATATATATATATATATATATATATGCAACAATTACTTACCAGGAAAATATCTGACCCTTCTCTTCAACCAACTTGAATGCCATTTATTGTAGTTCTGCCGGAGTGAAGCATGTGTCATTGAAATCAAATCTGTAACCAAGACTTGCCCACAAAGATTTTGTAGAAGCTTTAAAGAAGTCCTTCAACCATCAATCGAAGATATAAAAAGTAAAATTCTACAGTCAAGTTACAAATATCAACACTCAACCAATCAATCAGGTTAGCTTGTTGCCAACACAAGGGGAGGAACCCCAAGATAATCTCATCAGTAATCATTCTTGTTGGAGTCTAGTGCCCATACAACCAAACCAATTGAAAAGGTAATTAGCTCATGAAATTGGGTCAACAAATTAAAGATCAAGTTCTAGTTTTTGTGCCAATTTCAGGATAACCAAACAGAGGATTTAGAAATAAAAAAGCCTATTCTATTCCGATCCCTCAATTATCAGATCAAGAATTAAAACCGCATTATTTCAGGTCTCAATCTTCAAGTATTTCCCCGTATGCTACATCAGTAATTACTAGTTTCCTCCTCCCCAGAATCCAAGTCATGACTACTTGATTCGTCAGTATCCTCAAATTCAAATTCGCTTAAAGATTGTTTGTCATCAGAACAATAATCATCAATATGAGGTAACTCGAGATCCGAGGAAATAGATTCGCCTGCTGTATAGTTCTCCTCTCCTATTTCGTCATTTCGTTTTTCACTTGTGCTTCTTAAATCATCAAGGATGGAGGAGTAAGCACTCCGATTATTTGGGTCATCGTATAGGGCAACGTGTCTATAGTAGAGTGCAAGTTCCTTCTCAGCAATGGCAATGAAATGTCTCACAGACTCTAGCGATTGCTCATATTTGGATTTTTCCAACGCCTGAAGAAAGAGAATTGACTAGTAATTTATACCATGGTTGATGCAAAAATAGATAAAACAAAGATATAGGTAAACATGACAGAATCAAACAGCATTACAGGTCAAATCCGTAAGTGTAGTGAACTGATTCCAAAAAATGTAGCATGAAACATGTGAGAACCAGAGTACGAGACTACTAAAGCCTAAAGGTCTGTCAGGGAAAAAATGGTAGGTTAAATATCCAAAGGCCATTTGCAAAAAGAAGATCGTTACTATGTTTTGTTGATACAAAGTGACAGACGACTTTGTTATCTCTCCAAGTGAAATAAACGACATTTTGGTATACATTCCTAAGAATGATGTAAAGCTGACAACATTTAGTTTCAGTTTTGAACTAAACAACCATCAATGGATTAAAGTAGTGCAAACAAATTGCAAAAACCAACCGATCTTTTCGTATAATTTTATGACAAATGAAGCAGTAAAGAAGGTCGATGGAAAAAGATGAAATTGCAAACTGCAATGGGGTATATATGGTGCAATGAAGGGTCTTGTTCTTTTGTGAGGTAGAGCGAATAACGCAAGTCACAAAAGGGTAGTAGAGTGTTTTTTTTTTTGAGATAACCCTGGAGTCCAGGCCGGCTTTCGCGCACCTCAACTAATTCCACCTTCCACCTCCCACCAGCAACAAGTATCAGATAACTCTGTCCACCAAGACTAGGGCAGATGAGATGAAATCACCTAGTGTTTTTGTCTATACTGGGATTTGAACTTGAGACCTCATGGTTCTCAACCCACTTCATTGACCACTAGGCACTAGGCCACACTCTTGGGTACTTAGGGGAGTGGTTGTTGAGGTGGATTTCAAATGATCTACTCCAATTATCAACTCAGCCACATCTATAAGCCAAATCAACAACACAAATCACAAAAGGGTAGGAGAGTGGTTGTTAGTTCCTCCATGTTGGAAATGAAAATGATGAAGTGTGTATCATGGGTGGAGAAGGTAGTTCCTCCTTATATGATATGAAATGATGAGCTTTTGTTTATGATAAGTTGCTTAAATTGATTTATGAGATACCTAGTTGAGCATGCCTTGATGTGATCTTGATGTTGTATGACAATGCTTTTGAGAGAAATTGTATGGTGAGCCTATACCCTAATAATTAACTTAACTACATCTATGAGCCAGGTCGACAATATGTTGTGTTACATGGATTCGGCTACAAATAGGGATAAGATGTGCATATTTATATGGGTACATGCAGTTTTTGATAATATTAGGAATAAAATTATCCACACAAGTACACACACCTATGTCATACATGTTTGGCATAAGTCAATAGAGAAATGAAGGACCCACGCAAATAGACTAAGTAGCACGTCAACCGCAGAAGAATGATTTTGGAAGTTGGTGGCAATGATTAGAAGTTTATGGTAGAAGGTCTATACACATTGAGACTTTAGAAAGTGAAGTTTGCATGAATGCATGACGAGAAGCAATTACTTGGTTATTATAGAAAATTAGCTCTAACAAACTTACCCTCTTCTTTGACAGTGTATCAATAGGATACATAATTTCAGGCTGCACATATTCCCTTCCTCGGTAAAAAACGATGGTATCATTTGCAATTATCTGAATCGGGATGCCACCACTCAGTCTTGCAATTTCATCAACATATTCTTGAATTTGACCAGGTTTGCAGGGTTTGCATATGACTTTGACAGTTTCATGCCTTTTCCAATGTAGATGCATATTAAGAATAACACCTCCAAAAACTCCCCTTTTGCCAATTGGCACATAATTAGACTTTTTTTGTGCCATCTTTTTAATATAGAATCGTTCTTCACCAGTGAGAAAGTGCGGCTTAACCTCAGGACCTTGAACTTTGGAAACTTCATATCGCTTTAGTCTCTCAATTAGCATGGCTTCTTTGACTTTTGCCTGACCCAAAGCCAACACATGTCAGCTTTTGTTAAAATAAAAAATTACATTAGGTTTTGTATAGCAGAAAATGGAAAATGCAAATAAACAAATCTTAGCTTCTATAAACATAAATATAGGGTGACCACACTGAATTCTTCACACCCCTAAACCAGGAAATGGTTAAGATAGCTACAAAACATTAACTACGAAATAGCATCAATGTCTCAGTGAGACAGTAACCACACAAACAGGACTTGTTGTAACTTGGTTGCAGCAGATGACACACAAATTGAAAGTAATTCGAAAGCATAAAGGCTCTTTTCTTTCTCCAGTCTCCAGTATTTCCAAGACAGAAATCATAGACAAAATGGACCTTTTTTGCAATAACTACTAAGATTAAGCTCCAACAACCACAGCCAAGAAGAGAAGGAAAAAGACAAAGGCAGGATCAATAATGCTTCTCCAATCTCACTCTGATTTCCAAGTACCAAATGAGAGACTGTAATATAAAAGGTTCCTCAATAAATTTAACAATAACAACAGAAAACACATGAATATGTCTTATTTGTCATTTTCATCCAGCTTCCTTCTAACTTCTTGTCAACCAAATTGAAGAAAACAGGTTGAAGATCACTCCCAAGTGCTTCAATTCAGTTCATCTTAATATTATTGCAGATTAATAAGCTAATATAATGACAACAATCATACAGGTTCAGACGGAACGGGATGGCTATTGATAAATGATACAGTCGAGACCAAATAATTCGGGATTGAGCCATAGTTTCAGTAGCTGCGGTGGTACTTGTAAAAACAAGAATTACGCATCAATCTCAAACAAGTTGGGAGCAGCTATATGAATCCTCAGTAGTAGCAGTAGCATTATTGGCCAAAAAAAAAAACAATCATGGGCTCCTAAAAGTGAAAAAGAAAAATCTTTATCTCACATTTTCAATCTTCTGTTTGATTCTTTCTTCAGCAGTGTCAAACTTCTGCTTCTTCTTCTTCCCCTGAACACCAAGTCTTCTGGGATCTCTCTTGTTGGCAGCTTTTCTCTTCTTCTTCTCCCTCTTCCTTTGCAGCTTCAGCTTCTTCTTTGTCTTCCATTTCTCCGTCTTTGGTGCCTCCACTTCATGTTCCTCAAACTTTAGTTTCCCATCTCTTGTTATCACAAAATCCACTCTTCCATGACTAAAGTTCCTTGATTCCCAACAGGGGTTTTGTGGGATTAACCTATTCTTAAGCACTAACGTTGAAAAGTGTAAAAAGCTTTCTGGATTTCCAAGAATTGGTCTGAATATGGAGACAACAGTGTGAGATAATCAAAACTAAATTGGACATACTTAAGTGCCTGTTCGCACGCGACATAAATTAGATTGATTTAAAATTGAAGTTTTTTTTGTACATGCAATTAGATTGCATAAGTTGTATTTTTTCTCATAAACATGAAAAATCCACAAACTGTAAGAACTATCAATATTTTCCCAAATCCTATACAAGCTTACCAAATGATCAAATCATAATACACTAACTAAATATCAAAATATCCAAAGGCACCACATTGATATATCATATATATATATATAAAGATCCACCAGTCAACAATAGTAATAACTATCTCTTTGCGCCAAGCATGAATCTTTTTTTGCAAAATTTAAAATATTATGTTTATTTCGATTGTTATTTAAATTTTATTATATCATTTAAATCTATAACTTATATAACCGTGAAAAGATTTGTGTTGTGTAATGAATGATTTGGTACGAGACATCATATCTATGTCGACTTCGTAAGTATCACCCTTAATTAATTGATTTTGTTACCTTAATATCTTCTTTTCATTTTATTTTTATGTATTATTTAATAATTATATTTTATATTTTTTCATAAAAGCTCTACTCAATATTTATCATTCAAATAATAAATATATGACATTATATAATGATCGAAAACAATATAATTTATGTATTCATTTAAAGTTTAAATAATAAAATATAATACGAAACAATATGTATTAGAACAAACAAATTGTAACTTAGGAAAAAAGCATACCAAACTTTCATCTACACTACATTGACCACTCAATCACAACATACCATCACAAACCAAAACCATTAATGGCATTCTTCTTCCCCTCTTTCCTCTTCTTGATTTTTTTCTTACTCCAACAACCACTCTTTTCCACAGCAACTCTACATGGTAGCTCTCTCTTTAAATCACAGCTCATTACCCAGCTAGACTCTTCTTCCAAGAACAATAATGCCACCCCAACAACCTATTTTGAAGTAACCAAATCTATAGATCTCCCCAAAACCAATCCTTGTTCATACTTAGTCCTTCAACAGGACTTTGGTTACACATATGGAAAACCCCCTTTTCTTGCAAACTACACACCCCCATTTAATTGCCCATCTCAGAAATTTTCCAAGATTGTGTTGGAATGGAAAGCAACTTGTAAAGGGAGGCAATTTGATAGAATTTTTGGGGTTTGGCTTAGTGGGGTTGAGATTTTCAGAAGCTGCACTGCTGAACCAAGGACTAATGGGATTGTTTGGACTGTCAAGAAGGATATTACAAGGTATTACTCTTTGCTTATGATGAAAAATCAAATTCTTGCTGTTTATATGGGGAATTTAGTTGATAGTACCTATACTGGAATATACCATGTGGAACTTTTTATTCATTTTTATCCTGCTGAAGAAATGTATAGTGATTATAAGCGAAATTTGGATTATTCGTATGAGGCATTTGATTCTAGGGCTGATTTGATCTTACCTATTTCGAGAAATATGCCGTTGAATGATGGATTGTGGTTTGAGGTTGAGAATTCAACAGATGTTCAGTCAAAAGAGTTTGAAATTCCACAAAATGCTTATAGGGCTGTACTGGAAATTTATGTTTCATTTCATGAGAATGATGAGTTTTGGTATGGTAATCCACCGAATGATTATATTCGTGCAAATAACCTTACTGATACATCAGGGAATGGAGCTTTTAGGGAAGTAGTAGTTAGCGTGGATGATGTGGTGGTTGGTGCAGTTTGGCCGTTCACGGTGATCTATACCGGGGGTGTCAATCCTCTCTTGTGGAGACCTATCAGTGGGATCGGATCGTTTGATCTTCCATCGTATGATATTGAAATTACGCCATTTTTAGGGAAGATTTTAGATGGAAATACGCATAAGATTTCATTCAGTGTCACGAATGCTCTTAATGTGTGGTACATTGATGCAAATTTGCATCTTTGGTTGGATGAGAAGAGTATAAAGACAGAAGGGAAGTTATTGAAGTATAGTAGTCTGCCTCTTTCGTTTTCTCTTATGACAAATTTTACAGGCATTGATGGATCTTTTGTCACAAATGCTAGTAGATCAATCACATTGACAGGATGGGTAAAGTCATCCTATGGGAACATCACTACTAAGTCAGCTCTAGGTTTAAGTTATAGTAACTATATGGTGGAGGGAAACGGAGGAAATTTGCAAAATGTGGATCAGATTATTTATTTCAATGAAACTGTTGATGTCGTGATGCCATCTTCGTCTGTCCAGTCTCTTGAGTCCTTTAAAAAGTTTCTGCTTCTCTTGCATTCTGACAATGTAGACAAAGGAGACGAAAGCTATGCCTCAATCTCAAATGTTACGCTGGGATTTGATGATAAGAGGGTAAAGACGTCCAAGAACGGATCATCAGCCAGCTCTACTGAAAACATGCAAAAAGCACAGGGCCATATTCTTGTAAAGGGCCAGATAGTAGTCAGCGGGGTTGGGAGTACCCAACAGGTCTACAAATATAAGGACAATTCATTCTGCTACTCCAGGAACATAAGCAGCTCAAATTACACAATACACTATGATAAAGTTAGCGATAGTTGCCCCAGAAGCACTTTGTCTCATTTGCCTTTCAGCTTTGGCAAATTTCGGTCTGTTCCTGCTCGAAGGGTCTCTTTGGCATCTCATCTTGGTGATGTTAAAGATGGTGTCTGACATTGCTCCAATTCATTGTCTTCCACTGCTTCAACATAGCAATTCCTCTATGTGAACAGCTGTCAAAGAAGTTTACTGTCACGGTCTTCCAATTATGATTGAAAGGCAATACTTCTGCATTGCCTCTTCTGTTTCTTGGGTTTGTTCAGGTTTTCACTTTGTGCAATAAGAGACGAGTTTTGAACAATAGCACCACCATGGCATTTGTGTTGCTCGGTATTCCAAGAGTAAACTTCACTGAAATTGCCACCAGTGGTTTTCCCTGGGAGAATTATACTTAAAGTGATATTACATGGATCACCTTTGTTGTACTAACAAATAACTGTCTGAAATTTTATTTGCCTATATTTGTTCCTTTTTTCTCTCTTGAACATGAAAAGTACGTCATGAAAAAACTTGCAATTGTTTTTTTTCCACCCTTCTGCCAGTTCAATGGATTAAATCCTCCTTCCTCATGGAGACAACAACGACAAAATACCCAGGGATATCCCACTAAGTGGGGTTTGGGAGGGTGAGTGTACGCAGACCTACCTCGAGGAGGTAGAGAGGTTGTTTCCGAAAGACCATTGGCTCAAGTGTATCGAACCCAAGTAAAAGAATAACAAAATAATGAAGAAAGCATAACCATCAATAAGAAAAACAGTGTAAAGTCTAAAAGAAAGAAACAATAACAACAACAAAATAGTGTGGTAATTGAAACATAGTACACGACATAAGGCAAGAACTACAAGGGTATGGTTAGCACTACGACAGGCACTAACAAGCCTAAACCTACGCACGGCAATACACCACTTCACCCCTACTAACTTTCTACCCTAATATGCGACCTCCACTTCTTCCTATCTAGAGTCATGTCTTTGGTAATATAAAGTTGTGTCATGTCTTGTCTAATCACCTCTCCCCAATACTTCTTTGGCCTACCTCTACCCCTCCGGTTACCCCCTACAACCAACCGCTCGCACCTCCTCATTGGTGTGTCAATGCACTTTCTTTACACATGCCCAAACCATCTCAGTCTCGCTTCCCTCATCTTGTCCGCCACCAGAGACCACTTCCACCTTCTCCCGAAAACCTCATTCCATATCTTGTCTCTCCTAGTATGCCCACACATCCATCTCAACATCTTCATCTCCACGACATGCATCTTCTGAACATTTCTATATACATTTGTTCCTAGGGAATTCATGTTTAGCTTTTAATGATTTGGACATTTCTCTTGAACATTCACGATTTGGCATCTGAGAAAGGTATGTATGTTTTTCTTCCTATCAGTCAAAGAGAAACACTCTGATCTACATGCAGTAATGCTAAAGTTTCAAACTTTATTTTTATTTCTTCTTGCTCTTTCTATTTTGGAGGGATTGTGAGGGTGCGTAAGATGTTATCTACATTTTTGTCTAGCTTCACAGTTAATTCTGTTAAAAAAGGAAAATGAAAGCAGAAAAAAAATGAATTGGTATTGGAAACTTACAAGATTTTGTAGTTTGGAAAGAGATGGTAAAATATATATGAATCATGAATTCTTCAAAGTAGGAAATCATGAGTTTATTGCAGAACAAGACCCCGGCCCCTCACGAGTGAGCTGTTTTTTCTCTATAGACTTTGATGTCATATTCTATGCAAGTGGTTCATATTTTCTTTCGGGGAATTGTTAGGTAGAGAGGTGAATAGTAGAAATTTACTAGAAATCTCACTTATGCTTATTTTTCATTTATACATGAAATTTTCCATTTTGAAACCTTATTCATCAATCACAAACTAGTTGGGGATCTGGAATCTTGCATATCGAGGCTAGAAGTGAAACTTCAGGCAAGATCTGTGTACTATTTAACAATTTTTATTAGCAACTGTTGAATGTAAAAGGTTGTATAGTTTAGGAAGCTACAACGATTGTACATTCTCATATACTGGCAAGTCCTTGAAATTTGCACTCAAGGGTGTGGCCTAATGGTCAATGAAGTGATTGAGAACCCTGAGATCTCAGGAATGTAGAGCCTGCTAGCTATAGCTTAGATGAGATTAAAAGGTTTGTGACATCGAGTTTTGAATCATGCACCACTAGCTAGTACCTGGGGATTTCTTGGTTATCCGAAAAACAAGAAAGCCATAACAACACTATTTTTACTAACATATATATACTTCCACCGTTTCAATTTATTTATCTTACTTTCATTTTTAGTCTTTTTTTATTTGACAACTCTTTAATTACAACATCTAATGACATATAACAAGTACTACAAAGTCCAAAATAAAGGAAGATAGAAGAGATCCTCTATAGCTACAAATTTGCCAACAACAACAAAAATAGTACAAATCTATTAGTAATAGAGAAAAGGATAATATTATCACTGAGCATTACTAGCAGTAGCTAGCAGTGTTGGTTAATGGTTATGTATTATTAAGATTAACAAATATTATGTTTAGTATCACACACATAACGTAGGCTAAAAGGCAACTGTCGTTTATTCTTCAAGTTGAAGTTGATTAAGCAGTTATTACTTACACATATATTTATATCTATGACGTTTAGATTCTTTAAAAATATTTAGATATGTATTGAATTCTCGAAAAATTATTTATCAGATGCGATATCAAAAGTGAGAAGTTCATTGCAATTTAGTTGTATGTTATTTCATGAAAAATATTTTCATTCATACCAAACACACCCTAAATCTTTTGTTAATCCACTATGTTTAGATATCTTTAACCAATATCCTCTTTTCCTTAATATTTTATTTACTTATTTCAATTTGGTTGTTTACAATTTCCATTATCTTAGGAACCCCAACATCACATATGTTTTCTTTTGTAATTACTTTGTATTAGTCAGCAAATTATATTCTTAAGCTAGTCTTTACAGCTCAGCATCAAGCTCAAATTACTGAAAAGTACAATTAAGACAAATTTCTTTGTTAACTTAATTATGCACTAAATTATTTCTTTTTAATTTATGGAAATCATATCATGGTAGGGCCATTTCATTTCTACATATACATACAAGTAGCTAGTAATAAACTGTACATGTTTATCACCATTTAACATATTTTCCAGCTCTAGCTACCCCTACCAAGGCTAAATTAAAGTGCTGATTTTGCTAATATCTTGATAATGATTGCTTTAATGATGCTAGCCAGCACAATTATCAAGATACTAATAATATTTAATTTTATTAAAAATTAAAATAAATAATCCTGAAACCTTAACTTCTATACAATGATTATTGTAGAAATTTTGTCACACCCTATCTTGCTCCTTAGTAAAAAAATTCTGACTCCGCTACTGTCTATAACAATCAAGTTTGTTTTGATTGGATTATTGAAACTCCTATTATATTATATTATATTATATTATATTATATTATATGTTCTCTATAATAATATTTTTTACGAATAGTTAAAAATTATTATCCAGACAAATGATATCGTTATAGAGTGATTTTGACTCTATAGTGTAAAAAAAAAGTTAGGGAGTAAGTAGAAATAAGTTAAATCATCATAGTGGTAATAGGACAATTAAAGGAAGAAAACAAGAAGGAATAAGAAAAAGAAGAGCTAATATACTTTCCTTGGACCCATAACCATGTCTCCTTGATACCCCATGATTTGATTTCCATCTTTCTCATCTACAATTCTACTCACTATTTCTTCTTTCTTCCATAATAATCAACAATATTTAATTAAATCTTAAGCTTGAAATGATCATAACTTACTCTCTATAATTTCTTTACCAAGCATACTGATTTTTTAATTGTCAACCTAGGTTGCACAATTTAATATTTTGATACTATGATGTCAAATGATCAAATAATAATCGGAGGAGGAGGAGGAGGAGAAGAAGAAGGATCATTATCAAGATCATCAACCACTATACTTATAGCACCATCTGACAATCATCATCATCAGCTACCACCAACACCAGTACCGCCTCAACTGAGTCGATATGAGTCTCAGAAACGTCGTGATTGGAACACTTTTGGACAATACTTGAAAAATCAAAGGCCATCAGTTCCTTTATCCCAGTGTAACTATAACCACGTGCTAGAATTTCTCCGATACCTAGATCAATTTGGAAAAACTAAGGTACATTTACATGGTTGCCCTTTTTTCGGGCAACCAGAGCCTCCAGGGCCTTGTACTTGTCCTCTTAGACAAGCATGGGGAAGTCTTGATGCACTTATTGGTAGGCTTAGAGCTGCCTATGAAGAAAATGGTGGCCTACCGGAGAATAATCCATTTGCGAGTGGATCTATACGCGTTTATCTTAGAGAGGTAAGAGATTTTCAAGCTAAAGCAAGAGGAATTTCTTATAAGAAGAAGAAGAAGAAGAGGAAAATGCAAAACAAACCTACTTCTAGTAATGCTCATGAGCCAACTACAACTACCTTTCAATTCCAATCTTCTTGAATATCTATTTGGCTTATATGAAGGAACAAAGCAAAGGTAAAAAATTGCTATGTTTTTCAATAATAAGAGGATTATTTGCTTTGTTTTTCTCCATATATATGTCATAGTTTTCTGATATCAGAGGCGGAGTCAGAATTTTTTAGTTTATGAATTCTGGACCACAATCATTTCAGTTTACTTACATATATAAGATTTGAGCCAAAATTACTGAGTTCTATTGAATCTGTAATGTATACCATGGAGGTTAACTTCATGTTGTGAACATGTTGAATGTTTATAGTTCAAGTTCAACATGGATTATGAATTAAAAGAATTTTCTTTATGCTACATGGTTTGGATCTGATCCATCTTTAGTCATTTTGGATGAGGAAATCCCTAGAAACATGAATGATTTTCATGATTAATGAGCTTGGATTTAGACTAAACACACCAGGTTTGACATAATTCATAACATCGAATCTATTGACTCTGAATTCTGAATTCAAAACCCTAAACTTCTTCCAAGTTTTGCGTGAAAAAATGGATTTTTAATTTTAAAACATTCATAACTATCTACTATGGTTAATCATAATTCTCTATTTCTTCTCTCTATCAACTCTCCAAACAGTTATATGGTCTGTTTGATTTTTTTTACTTTTAAAAATAAAAACTTAAACTTATAATCATAAATATATCTAATGTTGTGTGGTTATACATTTTTTGAAACTTCTGATCTTAAAAATATCATAAAATTTGTATGATTTAAAAAAAAACTTGTCATTTAAAAAAATATAAAATTAAATGCATCATTCTTTTTGAACGGTAGTAATTAATAAGGAAATAGTGTTGAACAAAGTGGAGCAAATGGTGTATTTTTTTGTTTTCTTTCTTTATAGGGATCTTGTAGCTAAGATTAAAATGTAATCTTTGCTTGCTTTTGTCTAATCTCTATCTCTTTTGAGATTCTGCACGATTTTGTGCCTACCATGGGTTCCATTAAGTATAATTACTGTGATTAATGGATATATAAAAACATGCATAATAAGTAGTATCTAATTAAAAATAATAATCTGTCTTTTGGTGTATTTATATGATAGATTTTGAGGACTTCAGATCTCTTGCTTATTAAATAAATAGAAAAATATGATTTTTTTCAGATTATTCATATGTAAAAATGAAAACCACTTATAGAAAGAATATAAAATTAAAAATATTATAAATGACCTATAAAATCAATCTCTCGTAGATATTTTACTGCTTTTTTCTCCTAGGGGCCATGTAAATGCCATTTTTCAATGGTAATCCGTTTCTTAAGTTTGATTCTAGCATGCATAAATTAACGAAAATTTTGATTTTGTCACTATATCATGTAGTATAATATGCCACATGAGATATGGGGTGAGAAGTGGGGGTTCGGGGGTGGGATGACCAAGGGGTCGGGTGAGGGTTGGAGGTATTGGATAAATAGGAAGGAGATAATGAGAATGGAATATATATTACTTTCAGAACTTATTTTTTCTATTTCCTTTAGGGAAGTTGGAAAATCTTAATATAGTTCGGTTTGTTGGGTACCTACAATTTTACCTTATTGATAAGGGTTCAATTCTTATTCATTTCTCATTTCTAAGGAATTTTTTTTCCTAGAAAAAATATTTTCCAAAATATTTTAACCAACTATAAAAAATATTTTCCTTCATACCAAACAACTCTTAGCTTAATGTGTGTTTTGTCGTCTAATTATCGTTAATTATCCTTCCTAAACAGCTTTGCTAATGCAATGGGAATAACTTCCTTAGCTTGAATATTGAGCATCTTCTTGCACAGATCATTATCTTATTCTGTTAAAATATATGTGTTTGGTACAGAGTAATTTTTTCGTAGATCCTGTTAACTAACAGCTTAGTAATAAGGGAAGGGATCGTGGAAATGCTTTCCATGCTAGAGTTGTGGGTCTGAATCCCACTATCTACAAAATATTTCTCTTTTCTTAAAAATAAAAATAAAAAATTAGAACTTCTAAACACCTAATCTTGACTCTGCCTCTACTTTCATCTCCATAGTATTATATATTTATTTACTCCATTTAATCTTAGCATTATTGCACCCAATTGTCCTATATACAAATGTTTCTTAGAGTCCTCTTTTTTTACTTTTTCTAGTTCTAGCTATCTATTGTATCATTCTCACAAGATTAACATAACCATGAGTCCGTGACCAGTCCTTTTTATTTCTCTCTTTTAGTAAAAGAAAGAAGTATTAAATTAATAAACGTAATAAATAAAATATTCTAGTCAAATTATCCTCCACTTAATACTTTTTAAAGAAGTCAGAAAAAAATTATGACAAGTAATTAGGAACGGAGTAAATTAAATAGCACTCTCACAAGATTAACATAACCATGAGTCCGTGACCATTGCTTTTTTTTCTTTTAGAAAAGCCAAGTCGTTTGGTCGAAATGTAAAGGTTAGGCAGACCCCTACATATTTTAATTTATAAAACTAATTGAAAGTATAATAAATTACAAAGCTATATATGTTTCATCATTTACTGGTCCTAAATTTATTATGATATTAGAGTCAAATTCAATTCTAGTTTATTTGATGTTGTACCTTTGTATTTTACTATTCGAAGTTTTGAGCGTCCAAGGAGTATAAAGTTTTCCACATTTAATTTTATTAGAATAAGTATTATTAATTAGAATCCTTTATAAAATCTTAAACAATATATTTGACCGTCTTTCAACTCTCAGTGGTTGATCAATAAGTAGTTGATGGTCTTCACGGCAATAATCTCCATATCAATCCTAAGGATTTACCATCCTTATGAAAAATGAATATAAATGATAAGAATTTAGGTAATTTGAGCACATAAACTTTTTGGTAAAATTTCGCTAAGAAGAGTGACCAAGAGCGCGATTGTGATTGCAATCTAGTTAACTACTTCCACAAACATCCAGTCTGATAGGTTTTATTATCTTAAATACTTTTTTAATTAAAATTTTTTAAAAATAAAAAAGAAATGTAACTTTAAAAAAATAACTATAACTATTGACCACCACCTTATTTATTGAAATGACATTACTTAATAATTTCCAATCAACTTATATAATAGAGAGTGATTTAACCATTTATTTTCTTCTACCATATAATTTTGCATTGAGAAGTATCAAAAAAGTAGAAACACCATATCTAAGAATAATAAAAATCTATTTATAGAGAGGCCCTACTGCTTTTCAACTTATATAGAATATAATCTTTTCATTGATAGGGAATTAGGTTGACTTAGAATAGTATCTCCATTTATTTTTTTAAGGTAGAAGATTTAGAAGCTTAAAAAGTACTATTTGTAAATGACAAATTGAAAAAAAAAAAAAAAACCTCTTGTGATTTCACCAAAACAAATAATTTCTCCATTTCAATTTATCTATTTTGCTAGTTTATATTATAAATTTGGTAACTCTTTTATTTTGATATTCTATCTAATATATTTAAGATTATAAAATTAAAAAATATATTTTAAAATATTAAGCATATTTTTAATTTCCGACCCCAAAATAAACATAAAATTTTCTTTTGATAAAATGCAATGGTGGGGATGGGTAACACTCATCATTTATACGAATCATAGTCACCCTTTTTGTTTTATTCTGCAAATAAAAAAATGATTGTACTATATAGATTTTTTTGCTACCTTGAGTCAAATCAAGGTAAAATTACCTAGTAATTTTAACTTTTCAAAAAGCAATGGTATAAAAACGTCAATTAGCATCCAGCTTCATTGAAATGTTTAAAAAAATAATAATAAATCAAAATTGCGGGCTTAAAAATTTAACAAAAGTATTACTGTATTTTATTTTCAAGTACAATGAATACTACAATTATTAAGTATAACGAGTATTATTATTATATTTTATTTTCAAGTTAAAATAAAGTATTCTTTTCAAGTACTACGTACTTAGATTGTTTTTGAGTTTGATTGATTTGTATTTTAAATAAAGGACATTATAGTTTGGTCTTGATTCTAAATTTGATAATAAATTTAAGGGCATTATATACATACCACCATTCATCCATCAAAAAATTTGTACACTAGTTCGCCTTTCTCCAAATACAGTGTATCTTGATCTTTTCTAATATTTATAATCTTTAATTACAACCCTAAGCAAGTGACATTGAAATATATAATGTCTTATAAGTCTAATAAATATTGATATTTATGGAGAAATTCGAGTCATCCGATCCATAAAATGTTATTAATTTGTTACTGTAAATGATGAGGTCTCCACATGGTGGCATTACTATTTAGTATTTACTGATTATATTTACAATAACCAAGTATCCTCTTCATAATTTTTCTCGTTAAGTCCGATAATTTAAACTAGAAATAAAGATGAAAGGAATAAAACACTTTACTTAACGATACGCATAAACCCTCCGATAGGCCCCTGCCCCCCTTTTAACGTTCTATTGGGCTGTCAGTTTTCTTACTTCCAACTCCACAATTGACTATGTTATTACTTGTTTGGTCTATCAAGTCCATAATGAAGTTCATATCAAGTCCATTTTGCTATACTATTCTTAGGATAATAATTTTTTACTTACTTACTAAACACTAAAAAATTACTCTAAGGTCGTAATATTTTGTACCACCAACATAATAAGAGAGATTGTGTCGATCCATACTATGTTATGTGCCTCAAATGATTTAGACTTATGAAATGAATCAAGCATGGAAGATTTGACACAGGTTTACATATGCCAAAGGATGGACACCCGAGGTCATAATGTATATCACATGTGTATATTATATACATATATCATTGTTCATCACATATTCTCAAGAATATGCATGATATACACAGATATAACGAAAGATATACAGAAATATGTTAGAAGGGTGTACACTACCTCTAAAAACAATTTTCTCTATGCACAACCACCACAAAATCATCATAATTACTGTCATCACTACCAAAAATATGTAGAATTAATTATGAAATTTATCATTAAATTGTCCATAACTAATTTAATTTTTTAATAATTTAATATTAAATAGTGTTAGCGGTGAAATCTATTATTTAGCTTCAAAATTCATCGTCCGTCGGTAAATCCTATTTTTTCCTTTGTGTATTCCATGGTAACAATACAAAATACCAATTAAATCCTAGCAAAAAAATAAAGAGGGAAGGAAAAAAAAAAACTACCCTGCTACTTCATATGACAGAGAGTATATATTATATTATCTTCTTGTCAAATCATTTTTGTTTTATTTATATAATAATAAAACAAAATATATAAAAAAATAAAGTCATTAGTATTATATTAGAAAGTAATGGGGGTTAGTTGTAGTGGGAAAAATCAGACCTCTATGGTTTAGACAGTTGCAAGATTCTTACACATTCTTTTTAAAAAAAAATTAAATTAGGTTTAATATCTATTTTTTTTAATTATGATATTATATTCAGACACATCTCAATTAATTGTTGTCAAATTTTAGCTCCCATCTTATATTGTTTGTCCATGTGCAATGGTGTTGATTCTCCTATATCGTTGTGAAATGATCTTAGATAATCCTTTCTTATTAACTAACTTTGAGGCTAAGTATAGTAATAGTTTGGTTAGTCACAAAACATAACAATAATTTACTTTTAAAATATTATGACACAGTATATCAATTTGCTTTGTATCTATTATAACAAATACAAGGTGAATTGTTATATTATATTGATTTGGCTCCTCTCTATTTTTCTTTTCTTCATTTTTTTCAAGTTCTTATTTAGATGAAGGATACATGTCATAGTTTAAAATTAATGATTGAGATTCAATTTATTTAAGCAAAATTCTAATCATGAATAAAGTAATTAATTAGTTATTTTCATATAGTTATAATTAGTAATTAATAATAATACAGTACAATACAACTCAACGAATAGCAATCATCCAAACCAGCAACAATCACATAAAATTTGAATTACAAGAAAATAAATTGCAAATATAGTACTATATGGTTGTAAATTCAAGAAAGAGAAAAGCTCTATAATTTCCTATATATAGCTATACCTTATTGAGTGTCCGAAGTAAAGACTTTCTTTTCTCATTCTTTTGTATTCTGACATACCAAAATTCAGGTACTGAACATTATTTATGTTCTCCAATTTGCCATACTCAAAATTTCAATCTCTTGGTTTTTTTTTTTTTTTGCTAACAAATAAATCAACAAGAATATAAAACTTAGTAGAGAGTTGCCAACTGGGGTTTTTGTTTGTTTTGAATTGCCAGAACAAGAGAGAAAAAAAAGTGGTCCCTTTTTTGTACTTTTCTTGGGGTCATGATCAGATATTGTGGTCACTGTAATTTGTAAAAAAAAACAAAAAAATTTGATGATTTTTATGTTTATGTCTATTGCTGCAGAGTGTTGACTGTTGAGTGAGAAATGACTACTAGGAATTTGGAGAAACTTGCATCAATTGATGCACAGTTGAGGCAATTGGTGCCTGCTAAAGTTTCTGAAGATGATAAACTTGTTGAGTATGATGCTTTGCTTTTGGATAGGTTTCTTGATATTCTTCAAGATTTACATGGGGAGGATCTCAAAGAAACAGTATGCATTTTTCCCAATTTATATTTGCTGTTAATGTAACCTATGAATGATTAGACAATTGTAAATTATCTACCTAAGTTGTAGTCTTTGATGTTGTGTACCCTTTGATCAAGTTCTGTGATTTTTGTCTTTTGGTTACTAAGGGGTTGTTGTTTTTGTCTTCCACTTTTAATCTGATTTATTTCTTGAAGTTGAAGATTGGATTTTTATGTCACTTGTAAAAAAGGGGAATAAAAAGATTGGATTTTTATGTCTGTTCTGACTGAGTTGACTAGAAACACTTGAATTGGTTACTAAGGGGTATTGTATTGCCTTCCACTTTTAATCTGGGTTATAGCTTGAAGCTAAAGATTGAATTTTTATGTCACTTATACAAAAGAAGGGAATAAAAAGATTGGATTTTTATGTCTGTTCTGACTGAGTTGACTTCAAACACTTGAATTGGTTACTAAAGGGTGTTGTTTTTGTCTTCCACTTTTAATCTGGTCTATTTCTTGAAGTAAAAAGTTTGAATTTTTATGTCACTTACAAAAAAAGGAACAAAAAGATTGGATTTTTATGTCTGTTCTGACTGAGTGAACTACAAACATTTGATTCTGAGGTGTGTGTAATACTTAGAGATGGTATCGATATAATGGTATTCATATGCTTCAGTATAGTTTGACTGTGTTAGTGGATGAAATCCCCATGTGTATGTTGACTTGAGATCCTAAACTTGTGTTGACCAAGTAGTCTTGTTTTTTCAGAATGTTTTGTTGTGTTTTCTTTAGTATTTTGCCAGATTTCTTCACTTCTGTTATTTCTTTTTCGATCTTATTTTCCTTAAGCTGATGGTATATCAGAATCAGTCTCTCTACCTCTCAAGGTAGGGGTAAGGTCTTGGTACACTCTACCCTCCCCAGACCCTACTTGTGGATTACATCGTGTATGTTGTTGTTGTTGTAATTGCAAAAGACTGGTCAACATTAAAGTCTTTGATTTCTTCAATCTCACATTAGGTCCAAGATTGTTATGAGCTTTCTGCCGAGTATGAAGCCAAGCATGATCCGAAGAAGCTGGAGGAACTTGGCAATGTGTTGACAAGTTTGGACCCAGGGGATTCAATTGTTATTGCTAAAGCTTTCTCTCACATGCTTAACTTGGCCAATTTGGCTGAGGAGGTTCAGATTGCCTACCGTAGGCGCCAAAAATTGAAGAAAAAGGGAGATTTTGGGGATGAGAGCAATGCAACAACTGAGTCAGATATTGAAGAAACTTTCAAGAAATTGGTGGGGGACTTGAAGAAGTCACCTCAAGAAGTTTTTGATGCTATCAAGAATCAGACTGTGGATCTGGTCCTAACAGCTCATCCCACTCAATCTGTACGAAGATCGTTGCTTCAAAAGCATGGAAGGTTTGGTCTTTAATCACCATGTTTATTGTCTTCAGCAGTTAGAGTTGTCTCCTTGGCTTGTCATTTTATGCTAGTTTATTCTTCGATTTTCCCTAATAAATATAAATGGAAATGCTCTTTCCGGACCAAATTTCGTGCTTTCTTCAGTTGTTTACTAGATTGTTCAAACTAAATTTTCAGGATCCGTGACTGCTTGGCTCAGTTGTATGCTAAAGACATTACCCCTGATGATAAACAAGAACTTGATGAGGCTTTACAGAGGGAGGTAACTATCAACGTTTAGTTACTTGAAGCATGTGTTTTTCCTTGTATGAAATTCTATTATTAGTACCTTCAATTCTGATGTCTTTCAGACTCTACTAATGGATATTTTGGTGCTTCAATATCATATAGATATGTCTTGATCTGTCGGGCCTTATATTATCAATGGACTTACTTTTTTCATCCCTCTCATGAAGATTGGAGAAGCAAAAATTATCTCATAAGTTACCCATTTAATATTTGCCTCTTCATTCATTTGAATTGTATTTTACCCTGTAAAAAGTGGAGCTAGTTATATGATTGCTCTAAAATTGGAATATGAAGCAATAATAGCAATCTTCGAACTCAAATATGTGTCGCATTCTGTGGATCATGGTTTATTGGTATGATGCACCCATTATTCTTTTTTGACAAATATCTGCTACTTACTTCCTCTGTAGATCCAAGCTGCGTTCCGAACTGATGAGATCCGAAGAACTCCTCCTACTCCACAAGATGAAATGAGAGCTGGAATGAGCTATTTCCATGAAACAATTTGGAAGGGTGTACCAAAGTTTCTGCGCCGTGTTGATACAGCTCTTAAAAACATAGGGATTAATGAACGAGTTCCTTATAATGCTCCTCTTATTCAATTCTCCTCTTGGATGGGCGGTGACCGTGATGGTATGATTCCTTTACTGTAGAGAATGTTTGCAGTTACTTTAGCTAAAAGCTGAGAAAACAAAATAGGAATTCGGATTACATAGTTTTGAAGGGGTGGAGGAAAGCAAAATACTCCTTCTGCTTGAACGTGGATTACTTAGTTACTACATGCAGTAGATAATCCTTATTTATCTGTCAACTCTCTGCTACCAAATACAGGTAATCCAAGAGTGACTCCTGAGGTCACAAGAGATGTTTGCTTATTGGCCAGAATGATGGCAGCTAACTTGTACTATTCGCAAATAGAGGACCTTATGTTTGAGGTATCCAACAATTAAATGTTTTTGAGACTTTTGTCTTGGTTCAATTAGTGAAAAAATCGCACTATCTACACTGTGATCTTTTTCTAAATTGTACGATCATTCAGTTATCTATGTGGCGCTGCAATGAAGAGCTTCGTGTGCGAGCAGATGATCTCCAAAGGTCTTCAAGGAGAGATGAAAAACACTACATAGGTAACTAATTGAATATTGCTATTGAGGTTGATCCATGAAATTGAATCAAAAAAGAGTTTTCTAGTTGCATATAACCTTGATAGGACTTTTAAATGCTTGTTTGAAGTATGATTCAAATTCTCCTTTCAAGTGAGCCAAGGGTGTCTTTCATCATTGCCGATGGGGAAAAAAGGGTGAGCAAAGGGTGTTATTATTTATGATTTTAAAGATCGAGAAAAAGAGGTCATTCTAGCATCTGGTATGCTGATTAGAAATTGCATTAGAGGCTCTCTCTATTCTCTTGGAAAGATGTTCCTTTCTTCCAAAAAAATCTTTGGACAGAGAAATCGCATAATCTGTGATCTTTCAACATTTTCTTCTCATGCAGAATTTTGGAAGCAAGTTCCTCCAAATGAACCCTATCGTGTAATTCTTGGTGATGTGAGAGATAAGTTGTATCAGACACGCGAGCGTGCTCGCCAACTGTTAGGCCATGGATACTCTGAAATTCCAGAGGAAGCAACTTATACTAATATTGAGCAGGTTCATAATACTATACTTCTGTCTTTTCCTGTGACTGCTTTGTATATGTGGACCCTTCTAAATTAAGCAGTGAACATTCACTTGTACTCTTGAAAGCTTAACTAGTCTTACTAAACAACTTGACATGTTATTCATCGAAAAAATGAACTAGAAAAACATGAGTAAGTGTGTCTCTTTCTTGTTGAATAACAGCATAAGCATTTGCATGGTTGTTCAACCAGACCAAAACATATAAATATCTGCGTTGCATGTCATATAACACTAATATGGTCATCATTTTATGTAGTTCTTGGAGCCTCTTGAGCTCTGCTACAGATCTCTTTGTGCTTGTGGTGATCTCTCCATTGCGGATGGTAGCCTTCTGGATTTCCTGAGACAAGTTTCTACGTTTGGACTTTCACTTGTGAGACTTGACATAAGACAAGAGTCGGACCGCCATACTGATGTGCTTGATGCTATTACGCAACATTTGGAAATTGGTTCATATCGAGACTGGTCTGAAGAACGTAGACAAGAGTGGCTTCTGTCTGAACTCAGTGGCAAGAGACCTTTATTTGGACCTGATCTTCCAAAAACTGAAGAAATTGCTGATGTTTTGGATACATTCCATGTCATAGCCGAACTCCCAGCAGACTGCTTCGGGGCATACATCATCTCAATGGCCACTGCACCATCTGATGTTCTTGCAGTTGAGCTTCTACAGCGTGAATGCCGAGTGAGGCAACCTTTACGAGTTGTTCCACTTTTTGAGAAGTTGGCTGATCTGGATGCTGCTCCTGCAGCCGTTGCACGTCTTTTCTCAATTGAGTGGTACAGAAACCGGATTAATGGCAAGCAAGAAGTGATGATTGGATACTCCGACTCTGGCAAGGATGCAGGTCGGCTATCAGCAGCCTGGCAGTTGTATAAGGCTCAAGAGGAGCTTATACAAGTTGCCAAGGAGTTTGACGTGAAGCTAACCATGTTCCACGGTAGAGGTGGTACAGTGGGAAGAGGAGGTGGCCCCGCCCATCTTGCCATATTGTCTCAACCACCCGAAACAATTCACGGATCTCTCCGTGTTACAGTTCAGGGTGAGGTTATTGAACAGTCTTTTGGGGAAGAACACTTGTGTTTTAGGACACTCCAGCGTTTTACTGCTGCTACACTTGAACATGGGATGCATCCACCAGTCTCTCCAAAACCAGAATGGCGTGCACTTATGGACGAAATTGCAGTTGTTGCTACAGAAAAGTATCGATCAATAGTTTTTAAGGAACCCCGATTTGTTGAGTATTTCCGCCTGGTAAGTATGCTAGCAATGAACTCAGTTATTAATTGTAGATGCTGTCACAAATATTGCCTTGAGTTGTAATAAGCTATTTTTCATTGATCATGTTTGCAGGCCACACCCGAGTTAGAGTATGGTCGAATGAACATTGGCAGCCGTCCATCAAAGCGTAAACCCAGCGGAGGCATAGAATCACTTAGAGCTATTCCGTGGATCTTTGCTTGGACTCAAACTAGATTCCATCTTCCAGTCTGGCTCGGCTTTGGAGCAGCATTTAAGTATGCCATTGAAAAGGATATCAAGAACCTTCGCATGCTGCAGGAAATGTACAATGCATGGCCTTTCTTCAGGGTAACTATTGATTTGGTTGAGATGGTGTTCGCCAAAGGAGACCCAGGCATTGCTGCATTGTTCGACAAGCTTCTGGTGTCCGAAGATTTGTGGTCTTTCGGTGAACTTTTGAGGTCAAAGTATGAGGAGACAAAGAGCCTCCTCCTGCAGGTAATGTGACGTATACTTCTAAAAAGGATCAGTTGAACACTTATTGTGCTCGATTGCTTCACAAACTGGTTCCAAGTTAGTACATCTAAACATAATTTTCCCTTTTTTAAAATAGATTGCTGGACACAAGGATCTTCTGGAGAGTGATCCATACTTAAAACAACGACTCAGGTTGCGTGACTCCTACATCACAACATTGAACGTGTGTCAAGCCTACACCCTAAAGCGTATTCGTGACCCAGACTACAGTGTCACACCAAGGCCTCACATTTCCAAGGAATACATGGAAGCAAAACCAGCTACAGAACTTGTGAACCTGAACCCGACTAGCGAATATGCACCTGGCTTGGAGGACACACTCATCTTAACCATGAAAGGTATTGCTGCTGGAATGCAGAATACTGGTTAGTCGTCACCTGGAATATGGAAGATGTTAGTCGTCAAAGACGTTGACGACTAACATCATGATTTCATTGTTGGCGAATAGGGACCATCATTGAGCAAACTTGCACAAACAGTGAACTAGAATCTTATGTCCCTATTGTAATTGTAGTAACTCTTGAACACTAAGAATCCGTTTGGTTTGATGTGTTATTAGATGAAATATTGATGGTATAAAATTTGGTATTTGCTTTGTCCAGTGTCTCCTTTGTAATTTCAGACTTGCATAGGCATAATGTTAATACATTAGTGTATTATACTCTTTTGTTTCAATTTGTTTGTCATATTTTGACTTGGTACAGAGTTTAGGGAAGTAAAGAAGACTTTTGAATCTTGCGGTCTCAAACTAAATTTATGTCAAATGTATGTTTTTTTAATCTTGTGGTTTTAAAAATGTCACATGGAAAGTTGAAATTTAAAATATCAAAAAAGGAAAAAGACATTCTTTACCTAACAGACCAAAAAGAAAAGTAAGACAAACAAATTGAAATGAACACCCCTAATTTATATTTATATAATATAACTTAAAAAATCTAAACTTTGAAATGAAAATTATAAATTACTTCACAAATAAATGACCTCAAAATATTATGTCCCTTTAAATAATTTTGTTCTCTCAACCAAATAAAATTAGTTATAAAACAAAGAACAAGTCAATTAACTCCCTAACCTTGTATTAAATATAAGATCATCCTTAAACTACTCCACAACAATCTCTCTACCATTGTTCCTCTAAAAAAAATTATCCCTATAAATAGTTGAATGTATCATTTATATTCAAATTGTGACACACACAAGAGAAGAAAGAAAAACCAAAAAAAATAAAAAATACAAAGAAAAAATGGCAAAGGCTATCTTGGTCCTTTCTGCACTCTGCAGCATATTGGCCTTTGCCAACTTTGCTCAATCCCATGAAGTCTTCAAAGTTGAAGGCACTGTCTATTGTGACACTTGCCGTGTGCAATTTCAGACCAAAATTAGTGAGAACATTGAAGGTATGAAATTTTGTCACATCAATGTTGTAAATATATACGGTCAAATCTCTTTATAACATTATTATTTGTCTGAGTAGTTTTTGACTGTTATAGCGAGATACAGTAACATGATATGATATAGTCAGTTCCAGAAAGAAAAATAAAACTTGATTAACGTTATAATGATATGTTGTTATGGAGGATTGTTGCTATAAGAAAATTGTCATGCATGTTTGATAAAATGTATTTTATGTCTGTTCAGTATTATAGGGTGTACAATCAATACATAGCAAACACATCGAATAAGTAATACAAGAGATATTAATGCATGGATAAGCATGGTTAAAGACACAATTGTTCTTAAGAAATAATATTAGCATAACTAATCTTAATATTACTAGTCCCAACATAACTAATACATAGTATTCTTATACACTCTATCAAACAACTCGTATATATATATATGAAGAAGACAAAATATGTGTATATACTATGGAATATAGAAGGGAAGGCACCTAGATGGATCATCACACCATGACACTTACTTACTATGCCAACTCACTAGACTGACTAATGTTGTTATAGAGAAGTTTGACTGACTGACTGACGAGATACATTTGTATGATATATATAGGTGCAAAAGTGCAGTTGACATGCAGAGACATGGAGACAGAAAAGGTGACATATACAACAGAAGCATTGACAGACAAGGATGGGAAATACACAATAGAAGCAAGAGGTGACCATGAGAAAGAACTTTGTGATGTAGGTGTTATCCATAGCCCAAGAGAAGATTGCAAGGAACCTGCAATTGGTTTTGAGAACACAAGAGTTGTGTGCAGTAACAATGTTGGTATGCATAATCCAACACGCTACGCGAATCCACTCTTCTTCATGAAGAAAGAGTCTTTGCCTGGTTGCAAGGATGTTCTTGATGAGTTGGGTTTATTCCCACTTGAATTTTAAATTATCAAGTTTTTAGACAAAACACATTATTACTAGCTTTTTGCCCTTTTTGTTGATTTGGTGAATCAAATAATAATTGTTGCTTCTCCTCCTTGTATGTGTAACTCACCATGCATGAACAACAAAGTTCAATAATTGGTAATGAATAAGGAATTTTCATAACTAGCTTATGCTTTAATTTTGATATGCTCTTCATTTATTAAATCTTTCTTTGTATTTTTTTCAAGAAAAACAAAGTATTATTAGAAAAGCAATGTCATATTTATCAGACAACATTAACTCCCAATCAACACAAACGATTACAATGGTAATCTAATAGTAAATTAATTTGTAAATGGATATAAATTTTATCCATTTTGATGTTGAAAAAAAACAAGTTGTCTTTATTATTTAGTATTTAAATTGTTAAAGAGAGAAGTATTGAAAATATCTCTAAACTTGATACAAATTATTAGTTTTATTCCTGAGCTATTGACAGCCTTAAAAACAACTTTTTATTTAACTAATTGAATCTAAATACACTCTCAATCTTGCAATATTAGTGGAATACACATCTAAATTCTCACAAGGTTTAGGGGTCTTTTCAACACTTCTCTCAGTTTTTATTAAGAACTCCATGCTCCTACAAGAGTTTGAGACCACTTGTTATTTCATGTGCCATATCAGAAGTGTATCGGGGTGTATCTAAGTTTAGTTAGTCAAGCAGATGCGTGTTTTTATGGCTGACAATAGTTTGAGAACGAAAATAGTAATTTGCGCTAAGTTCAGAGGTATTTTCAGTACTTCTCTCGTTATTAAATAAATACAAGATGTTAATATCCAAATGAGCATTTGAAATATTATGTTTATTGCCTATCTTATTATTTAGATGTGTATTCTAATTCGGATTCGATTCGATGGAGGATGCATTTCACACATTTTGAAACTTGAAGGGACCAAACCAAACATTTTGAGAGGCGGTATTTTCATGGCATTTTGCTATTAAAACCCGATAAACCCTCATAGAGCTAACTAGGGTTTTGTAGAAACGAAAATGGCGTCTCGTTCTTTACTCAATGCATTCAAACGCTCCTGCAACTCACTTTCTCTCTCTACAACTCCGAGCACGTCCTCTCTCCACCGTCTGCGGTCACTTTCTGCCGTTGCGGCCAACCTACGAAATGTCTCTCCGGCACCGACGCCGTTTTCTCGAGGTTTTGCCACTCGTCAAACGTCGTCCTCACTCAATGATCCGAATCCTAACTGGTCCAATCGACCTCCAAAGGAAACGATTTTGCTCGACGGCTGTGATTTTGAGCACTGGCTTGTTGTGATGGAGAAGCCTGAAGGTGATCCCACCAGAGATGAAATTATTGATAGCTACATCAAAACACTTGCTACGATTGTTGGAAGGTTTGTCTCATTTCTCTGCATTTTTAGCTTCTTCTCGTGTTTCAGCTTCATTTTAGTAAAACCTAATTATAATTGCTTACTGTTTTATGACTTTTGGTGATATGATGTAATTGTCTTAGCTCTTGATAAATGATTAATGTTGAGGGTAGAACATGTGGAAAAATATGTTTTTTATCTTGATATGCTAAAAGTGATGAGTGAAAATGTATTTTCAGTATAGTGGACTAGAAAACATGAACAGAGGGAGTGTAAGTTTGTTCAAGGAAAAACGAACTTCCTGTGTGGTGTGCCTGTACTTTTATATGGAAATGTATGCCTTGTGTGAACCAATATATACTTCTTTTGCCGTAAAACGAAGTTGTTAGCTTGTGTGGATGAGGAGCACAAAGACTGTACGAGTGCTTGGCATGATATATACCTGAACGAAGGATTAGTTTATTTTTATAGGTGGCTTATGTTAATAGTTAATCTTGCAGTGAGGAGGAAGCACGGATGAAGATTTATTCCGTCTCAACTAGACATTACTTTGCTTTTGGTGCCCTTGTATCTGAAGAGCTTTCTTATAAACTAAAAGGTAATGCAGTAGTTATACCCCTCCCTTTTTTCTTCTTTGGTGATTCACGATGGTGAGTAAATTGGTGGAAAGCCTAATCACTTGTTTGTTTCCATTCATGTCCAGAGCTGCCTAAGGTTCGTTGGGTGCTTCCTGATTCTTATCTCGATGTCAGAAATAAAGATTATGGAGGTAAGCAGTTCCATGTTTTGCAGCCCTATGAGGTTGCTGTGTCAGCACTAGTTTAGCATTTATGGGCTATCTTATCTTGGATTATAAACTAGTCATGTGTCAGCTAATACGTGGTGCATCAGCTAATCTTATGACTTTTTGTAATGCATGTTGCAGGGGAACCTTTTATCAATGGACAGGCTGTACCATATGATCCGAAATACCACGAGGAATGGGTGAGAAACAATGCTCGTGCTAATGAGAGAAACAGACGCAATGACCGACCTCGTAATTTTGATAGATCCAGAAACTTTGAAAGAAGAAGAGAGATGCAGAATCAACCCAGTCAGAACCCTGGATCCAACATGGCAGCAGGGGGGCCTCCCAACATGAGGAATGCACCACCTCCCAACATGGGCGGCATGCAGCAACCTAACATGGGCGGGATGCACCAGCAGCAAGGCATGGGAGGGCCATCCCATACAGGCGGGATGCACCAGCAGCAAGGCTATGGAGGGCCACCACCTCATGCAGGCGGGATGCAGCAGCCGGACATGAGAGGACCACCCATGCAGCAGCAAGGCTATGGAGGGCCACCACCTCATGCAGGCGGGATGCAGCAGCCTAGCATGGGAGGGCAACCCCGTGGAGGTGGGATGCAGCAGCCGAATATGCCACCCAACATGGGAGGTGTGCCACCAAACATGGGTGGAGTGCCTCCCAATAACTACGGAGTGCCAAACAACGCACCTAGTTTCCAATACAATGGCGGTGGACCGAACAATGGAGGCACGCCTTACCAAACAGGTCCAGGGCCAAACCAGAGCTATGCTCCTAATACATCTGATGGGAACTCCTATCAGAATCCAAACATGCCTGGAAGAGATATGTCCAATCCTAATTACCGATGAGCAGCTGTAGATACGTGTTTAGTTGTCAATGCTAGATGGTTTATCTTCACGAAGTGATGTCTTATGGTGTTTTGATAGCACGTTGTCCTCATAATAGTTGGAAGTACGAATATTACATGTTGAGTTATGCAGTGCCAAAAATTATTGGAATTTCCTCTTGTTTTTTTCAGTGTCATCATCATATTATAAGTTTTTTGGATTCCTAATAGGATTATTTTTTTTGCCTGCAAGGGCATCTATACTTTAGCTTGAATTGCAATAAATTCATGCAGTGAAAGTGTCACCCTCTATAGTTGGTAGGTATGGCAAATGGGCTGTTTGAGCAGAAGTTGGTTGGTTCAAGATGGATCTAAAGTTTGCAGAACCAGTGCTACACATTATATTTTCGAAAGAGGAGTAGGAATATTATATTTTCAATTACTAACTAGGCAAACAATTTCTGGAACTACTTCAAATGATGTTAGATTGCAATAGACTATCATTTCTTAGGGAGGCACAACTAATGCTGGCAAATCTGTGAGCAGTTTAGGGTAACAGGTTCTTTCTTCATCAATGATCATCATGTCGCATATTCTCATGTCAAATACAAGTCAATCTTCCCTCTTTAGGCATCATCGAGCAACAATATTTTTCATATGGGCAGGTTGATAAACAACGAAAAACTGTTGAATGTAACACTGAAAATGAACTAGTTTCAGCTTGAACTAATTCATCAGCAAATGCGACTAGGTACAGAGATGGTTGGCGATCCATTTTTTTGCATAACATGAATATCACAAGCCGCTTTTCCTTTTCCCATTTCTCTTTCTACAGGTAGCTTATGGTATTCCTGAAATTGAAAATTCTAACATGTGTCCTCTCCATCATATGAGTGATAGACATTACATTGAGCTTCAGATCCCCAGAATGGCCAAGGGCACAAAGCTCCCAAAGAAGACGGAGGCAAAGTTGTCCAGACATTTTCATATGCCAATGCAAGTAGCTAATGATTGGAGAAAATACTTCTCTGTCATTTTGTTTCCACTGAGGAGAATTTAGCCTCTGCAGATACTTCAATAGATTGAGAGTCGGAGGATGCAATACTAAAGGCTTTTCCATTCACATCCCCTGTTCTCTTCTTGGCAGCACGAATCTGATCTGCAAGTGAAACTGTTTTTTGTACTTGAGGTGTCTTTATGAATGATACATCGAGTTTTTCCCAAGCTCGACGATGTTCTCTACAAACATGGCTAAGTGTGGACTTTTTCTTCTGAATCTGTAAGCACACGGGATGTCGCATCAGTTATAAAACAAAAATGAAGGCACCAAAATGACAACTTTTTAATCACAGAAGAACTGTGAACATACAGGATATGGCATCACTTATAAAACACAAATAATGCACTAAAATGACAACTTTTTAGCCGCATCCACATCAGGAATTCATTTTGGAATATTTTCTAGTTCGGTGCTAACTTGTACAGCAGTTGTGTTTCCTTTTTCCAGAGGGAATTGAGCAAAAAGTTGAAATTTTGATGTTGGAGAGACTATAATATGCGACTTCATTTTAGCAGCCACATCAATTTCTTGGAATGGCCAAAGCAATAGAAATTGATTTATGGGATCATCTAGGTGAGAGTATACCAAATACAACCCATGCTTATTATACTCAGTGTTCAAGCAAGGTTTTGTTGAGTTCTGACCTTCACTAATTTCGCCTTGAGTTTCAATTCTTCAGCAACAGCTAACTCTTCTTTCTCTTGCGTTGACCGTTTTCTTGGTCTCTTCGTTTTTCCTTCAACTTTTTGCTTTTCTTCTCGTTCTTTTCTCCTTTGAGCAAGTCTCTGCATCCTTTCCATCTTTCTCTGTGCTGCTCTCTCAGCTCGTATGCGTGTGATTTCTTTTGCCTTGGCCTTTTCTGCAGCCAACTGAAGTCGTTCGAGAGCTATCTCTCTTTTGATCTTGTCGTAGCTGTCCCATTCTAATTCTTCTTGGTCGCTCCCACCTACCTTAGCAGCATTTGCAATGCTTTCAGCCCATGACTGAAAAAATTTCTCCCTTGACCTTTTCCATTTTAATCGTTCACCCCAGAGCTTTCTGAGAGATGCGCGTATTCGTAACTTGGTCTGATTGCTGCAAAAGAGAGTTATTATGAACTTCCAGATTTAAATGGAAAAGGTCTTTTTGCAAGTTATTCTTTGTGATGAACTATTCATGCTGCAGTTAGAGTGATATATTGTATATATTAGCTAACTTGAGGTCGCTTTTAGAAATACACAAATTTTAAATTCTAAATTTGCTTCCGCTGAAGTTGTAGTACTTTATATTTTGGTTATAAGTCATATTTGAGAGATGGCATCCAAGAAAAAAGTTGACAACTTCTTATTTGGATTTTCAAATAAAATATAATTAGTATCAAGCTAGGGTAAACATTTTCAAAGTTGCAATAAATTTGTGATCACAAAGGTTAGCACCGAAGGTCAAGACACCACACACTAGTATGCATCCTCTACTGAATAACTTCTAAAATTTCAAACCAGTGATTAAAGTTCCTAAAACAAATTTAAAAAGGGAGCAGAACTATTGTTTGGATTGATTTTAGACGTCACCACACAACCTATGCATAGGATGAACATGAAATCATGAAAGTAAATATCTAATGCTCACAAACTTAGCAGTTTATATGCGGCTTAGCAGGAGCAGGTTTTCCTTGCTGGTCAATTATGACTGGTTGTACGCACAGTTTGAAACAGGGTACAGGTCTGCTGAAAATTTGCCTCTTGACTTAGAGGGAGCTTTTAAAGCTCTTATATCTTGATATTCCTCTTTGCAAAATCATGTGGACAACATTTCAGCCTGATTTGTTCCTTGTGACCCCTCTTTCCTTTGGAAGATAACTTAAGGGGGGAATGATTTTGTTGATACATTCTAGTAAATTAGCGTAACAATGAGGAAACTATTTTTTTTTTTTTATAACCTGAATTTTGACAGATGGGTTAGTATGATTTCTTCAGATTGCGACATTGAACCACTGTTCAGTTATTCTGGGCAGAAATGACACAAAGAGGAGGTACTCCATCCAAAAAAAAAAAAGACAATAAGAGGAGGTTACAAAGCTCTGTAACCAGCTGAAATCGCTTAAATAGATATCTCATCAGCAAGGAAAATGATTGTGGCTAGCCAGAAGCACATACAGAAGCAAGAAGAACTGGGAGCTAGCAGTTGGAACTTTAAGCAAAATATTTTTGCTTAACATAGCGCTTTCTCTGTTATCTCTCTATGCCAAGGGCATTCCCTTCTCTATGATGTAGTACTTTCTTCTCAACAGTATCTTTAGCTTGAACTTAGACAGATCGAGAGAGAATCAGTCTACCAAAAAGCTGACACGTACCACAGACATATACAAACACATATTCCTGTTGACTTAAGTTAGGTGTCCCCTGCTCGGCTGTAACAGTTCCTCAAGATTGTCCCAAATCCTAAAATTCAAGTTCTCATACAACCAAGCTAACTCTTGCACTTAACAAAGCTAGTGAATGTTAGTTAGAACATGATGTCATACTTTGGGCCTGAACTCTCATTACACATATCAAAATCCTAAGCTTTACAGAGCACTCGTAGACGTAGCAGACGTGAATATCTTATCAACACGTAATGAAGTATAGCTGTTAAGTGCATACAACTTCCAAATATAATATAATAAAGACGAGAGGGAAAATACCTAAGAGAGCGTGGACATTCAGACATCTTTCGTCTTACCTGAAATAAGATAAAATATATTTTAGGAGAAAGAGAATGATATATATGTACCAGAGTGGTCAGTACATTATCATGCTACATTTGTAAGTTCCTATTTGTCAGAAGGAATGCTTTGAGGGAAAATAAAGGAAAAAGAGCAGTGGATTGTGGTCTTTCATGTGCAAGTCAAAACTTCAAAGCAGAACCAAAAGTATAAACAGTTTGGACATTTTAAAAAATTGTGAACTAAATAAACTTTCTTTATCTAACAACAGCACATGCTTCATATCTATTTTGAAAGTAAACACAACATGAAGGACTTCGTACAATTGATTCTTACATGACTTCACCTTGGGATCACTCAAAGCTTCTTTGGTTCTCTGTCTGATCTTTTCACGAGTCTCTGCAAGGTACTGCAAATAGTTAAACTACACAGATATATGTCGTATAATTAACATATCACCGTCCATATAAAGGCTACCTGGACTATGTTTTCTGCCTTTGTTCCATGGCACTTTTCCTCTGTTTGCTAATCCAATCTTTCTTCTTCTGTCTACTTCCTTTTCCTTACCATCCTTAATGTTAAAACCCTTGTCTGTGTTGGAATAGTCCTCTTCTTGAAAGTCATCAGTTAAAACTTGCCCCTTGGACACATTAGCACTTCGTTTTCTTGCATTACATCTCATTAACTGCAACATCTCTGCCGAGCCATTTCTGGCATACAGCAGTTTATATGAGTCTTCTCCTTCGGATGAAACAGCAAAGCCTGATGATAGGGAATATTTCTGAACCATAGATACATGACAGATTAACTTTAATATGCTCAGCCTACTTCGTGTACACTCAGCCGCACAGACTGAAGTTCGGGAGAGAAAAGTGCTATGTGTGGTATTGATAGGAAGGTGAGAAGGAGATAACTTCCTGAGGAATAAGCAAATATACAGATCAGAGCTACTTCCATTTGATAAATAACACTAATTAGAATACAGGCAACCCAAAGTCAAGCCTCCTAGTGTGCAGCCAAAAGCAATACATCCAATGCTCATTTCTTGCTAAACAACAGTTTTATTCCATCAAGGCAAAATCACAATGCTCTTAGTACAAATTGTTATGCCAGAGGTTTGTTCGATGTTTACCGCAAAAAGCTATGCTACACGTGAATTGTCTTACCTTTTTGCGCGAAAAGTAGAATAGAATACCAAACCAGAAACTGAGTAATCAGTTGAACGATAATCGCTAAAACTAAAGAAGACCTTAACATTTAGAGTAAAACTTAAGTAGAACTCAAGTGAACAGTCAGGATGTGATTCATAATGGTTTTGACTTCCAAGACAACCAAAGAAAGTAAAAAGAAGAGAAGGAGAGAGAGGAGAAACAATGAGACTACAAAAGTTGGCTCAGAACTTCAGATACAGAAACTAAAGCAAAAAGTGATAACTGCAAAAATGACGACATTGTATTACAAACTCAAACAACAACAACAACATACCCCGTGTATCCGACAAGTGGAGTCTGGGGGATAATGTGTGTGCAGACCTTACCCTTACCTTGGAAGGTAGAGAGGTTGTTTCCGATAGACCCTCGGCTCAACGAAAAAACATATTTTGTAATTTGTATTACAAGTCTCATTGGAAAATATTACTGCCAACTAGTGGAAAAATTCTTCTATGCTAAAATAATTTACCAAGTGCATGTCTACCTCAGTTCTTAAACAGGAATTGTGGTAGCGTTCATTTCCAAATTCTTAACAGAGCTCGACTTTATGAACTTCATTTAAAGTAGTACTAAAAACTTGGGAGCTCACCCCTGGAATTTCTCACCAGAAGGACAAAGTACAAGTCACCCATATCATCAAAAAGATAGCTTGGCAAATATCAACAATCATCTTAACCCAAATCACCACCCCATACACCCAATGTCATCCATATCCCTTAACAATCAGTTTCAGAGTGGTCAAGGAATTTCCTATACATTTCATAAATAGGGCTAAGCTGCCTCAGTGTGGTCACATTGCTCAAATTTTGTGAACTCTAACACTTCTCAGTGACTGACAACTGCTAGTTTCGGCTCAAATCTTGTGTTTATGTTTAAAAACACTCAATATGTACAAATAGTTAATCAAGAACCCAATAAGCTTCTTTTTTTAGAACTCACAACCCATAAACTCAAAACCATAGCTCCGCCTCTATATAAGAAGCTCAATAAATTCATACAACAACAACAACTAGATTAGAAATTTGACTTCACATCTAGCAAAAACAAACAGAAACATCCAAGGCCACTTCTTTAAAAGAAAAAAAGAAAACAGAAAGCTTAAGTCTTTGTTCGAATTAAGGAAATGGGGTTTCTGAATTGCAATCAAATTTTCCACAAATTCAATTTCAAGAGTGAGAGCTTACATGGAGAAGAAGATTGAGAGACGCATCAACCATACGTTTCAGATAACTGCTTCTCTTTATTAGAGTATTTTGTTTCCCACAATTATGTAATTTTGCCTAGGTATAAATGAATGAAACCAATTAACATTATTCACTTTTTTTCGGAATATTATTTCACTTCATTTGAAAAATAATATTTGATCATAAAAATTTCAAATACGACTTGAAGTTCAATTTCTAAGTTGGAAAAAATTAAAAACCTTGTTTTTACTTCTTTTTTTAAAAAAATTGTTTTGTTTTTACAATAATTTTAAATTTTTATTTTCATAAAATAACCTCATTTAAAATTGATTTTGAAATACAATAAATATTTTTTAAGAAATAAATAATTCTAATGCCCAAACATGTTCTAAATGCTGTAAATAACAAACTTCAACGAAGGTACATGAAATTCAAAAGTGGGGTCTGAGTAGAGTAGAATATAAGCACATCTTATCATGACTTCGTAAAGGTAGAGTGACTATTTCTGAAAGACTCTTGGCTCAAGTGCCGCAAATCTACGTACAAAGAAGTATGAGACACTGAAACAAATATAACATGTAACAATGAAACATTGTAAGGTCTACCAGAATAGAACAAAAACAACAACAACATAATGCGAACACAATCAACAACATATTAGGATAGATAATCGGAAACAATAATAAACAATAAAACTAGTTAATGACAAAACACTAATAAGTAATAATAAATATAAAAGAACAAGAGCTACAGTAATATAACAAGTACAATATTTCACACTATACTACATGTCAACCTTTTACCCTAATACGCGTCATCCACATCTTCTTATCTAAGATTATATTATCGATATCTGAAGTTATCATATTCTGTCTTATTACCTTTCTGTAATATTTCTTCAGCCTACTTTTGTCTATCCTCATAACCATCCAAAAATTGACAAGAGAGGGTTTCAAAAATAAATACCTTCCATTTTCAACTCAAAGACTATAGATTCGAGTTAAAGCAAAAAGAATGAAAACCACTTGGATGAATAGCCCCTAATGTTGCATTTTTTTGAGATCGGGACCTTTTATCATGATTTTTGCTCGCTGCATACCTTGATCCACTATCATACAGATAACAGTTACTGATGTAATTTGAGCAACAAACATTGTTCCTCTTCTGTACTTTTGAATTTAGAAGTATCAAGCGGATCATAAAGTTACTTGACCTCATTTATTGAAGCTTTCTTGAATATGAATAATTTTCTTTGACATTCTATGTACACCTTTATGTGAACCATTATATCCATTTCAACACAAACTAATTATTAATGTATCTTTTACTATATTTTATCATCCTAGAAATATGAATCGAAATACATGAATATATCATCTTAAATATCTTTGGATTCAGAAGACATCGGGGGATTAAGAAACTATTCGACCTCATTCATTTGTTACTTGTTACTGTACTGTAATAATGATATTATTGAAGCTTGCTTGAACATGAATATCTTTCTTTGACATTTTATGTACATATTTACGTGAATCATTATATCAATTTCAAACACAAACTAATTATTGATATAGTTTTTACTGTATTTATCATTTCAAAAATATAATTTGAGATACATGAATATATCTTCTTAAATATCTTTGAATTCAGAAGTATCAAACAGAGGATTAAAAACCTACTCGACTTCATACATCTGTAAGTATGATGATGTTATTGAAACTTACTTGAATATGAATAACGTTAAACATTCTATATATATTTTTATGCGAATCAATACGTCCTTTTCTAACATGAACTAATTTTCAATATAGTTTTTACCATATTTTATCATCTCGTAAACATGAACCAGAGATACATGAATATATCTTTCAAAGATTGGGTTTGTTAGCATTGTGTCACAGACTTAGAGTCTCACTAAAGCTCCGTGCGGCACTTGACAACTTACTCACTACTCTTTCAAGATCTTGTAAGCTCAAGTAAACCTTTAAGACTAAGATCGCTAAGAGAATGGAAAGAAAGATTTGGAAAGTTTGGAAGAAGACTTTTGTATTGCTTGGAGAATGTTTTACAAGTTGAGTGATGCTTGCTTCAAACTTAGATGACTTACAAATGAATGCCCCATCTATTTATACTACCTTAGGGGCTAAAGTGTAAATAAAAATTGCTTTACAAGTTCCTAAAGTATTTACACTTTGGTCCCTCTCTAGAACTCTCTACATGTTCTAAGATATTTCAAAGTATTCTTAAAATATCTAAAGGGTTTCAAGAGTCTTCTAAGGAAATTCTCTAGCAAGTTCTAGAATCTTCCACTAACCTCTCCATAACTCTAAGTTCTTCCCACTTATTTTTAGGGAAAACTACATAAATGAGCCTTAAAATCTAAAATAATTACAAGTTCATAACCAAATCCAAAGTAATTCCTGAAATACCCATTCTCTTATAAATAATTACAGTTCATACCCCTCATTTATTAAGGGTGATAATTTTCGCTTAAGTGATACTAAATCGGTATCATGTACTGTATTGGTATCATTAAGATTGATAATTTTGTTTAACTGATACTAAATCAATATATATATATATATATATATATATATATATATATATATATATATATATATACTGTATTGGTATCATTAAAGTTTCTTGTTTAGAAATTACTTATTAGTCAATGATATTATAAGAGTATATATGTATATTGTTGTGATATCATTAATGTTTCTTGTTCAGAAATTACTCATTAGTCAGTGATATTATAAGAGTGTATATATATATATATATATATTATGATATCATTAAGGTTTCTTGTTCAAGCTATTTACATAATGACATTGGTTGCAACTATTTACTACATTTGGCAAGAGAGGAATTACAGAATTTTCCAACAAAGGGAGAGGACCATAGAGGAAATTACAAAACTAATTTAGGAAATTCATTGTAGTAGTAGCATGACTCCTAGATTGGCTAATGCAATGCAAAATTTAAATTTCTATCCTTGGTAGATTTTCTAGCATAAGAGCCTGATTAAGGCAAGGGTGATGGGCTTTGAGACTTGGGAAAATGTCCATGTCTAAAGCTTCAAATTTGTACATCTTGAAAATCTGGTAATATAATTATAGTTACCAAAAAAAGGTTTCTTGTTCAAAAATTACTCATTAGTCAATAAGAATATATACTCTTATAGTATTATTGACTAATGAGTATTTTTTGAACAAGAACCCTTAATGATACCAATACAATATATATATATATATATATATATATATATATATATTGATTTAGTATCAATTCAACGAAATTATCAGCCTTAATGATACCAATATATTATATATGATATTGATTTAGTATTAGTTAAGTGAAATTAGTAAATGGGGTATATAGTGTAATTATTTAGTAGGATAAGAATATAAAAGGGTATATGTTTGCAATTATTTTGCTTTTATGGAATATTTGCTTATTTTCCCCTTTTTATGCCGAATTTTAATTACAAAGTGGCATGTCATGACAATTGGGCCATCTTAAAAGCCCAAAACCGAACCCATCCACATTATCATCTTAAATATATAGGGTTGCACAGAGAATTAGGATTTAGGTTTTAAGCTCCATTGTTCCGTAGAGTTCTTGAGCTAAAAAAAAATGGACTTGATGAAGAAGAGGAAGCTTGAGGACAACGGCGTCGTCACTGACGTTCCTGTTGCGAGTAGGCTTTCAATCGAAGATGCCCGGAAGATTCTTGAATCTGTTACATCTGATCAAATGTTAGAAATCTTACAGAATGCTGTCGTTCGTCATACCGACGTGCTTGACCAAGTTCGAGAAATCTCCGATCGTGACGCTACTAAAAGAAAGCTCTTTGTTCGTGGGCTTGGCTGGGAAACTACCACTGAAAAAATCAGGTCAATTTTTGGAACATTCGGTGAGTTAGAAGAAGCTGTTGTTATTCTTGATAAAAATACTGGGAAGAGCAAAGGTTATGGATTTGTTACGTTTAAGCATGTTGATGGAGCTTTACTTGCGTTAAAGCAACCGAGTAAACACATTGATGGTCGAGTTACGGTTACTCAGCTTGCTTCAGCTGGGATTCAAGGTGGGCCTGGTGGTGGGAGTTCGAATAATCCAGTGGATGTGTCGTTGAGGAAGATTTATGTATCTAATGTGCCGTATGATATGCAATCCGAGAGGATTTTACAGCATTTTTTGATGTATGGGGAGATTGAGGAAGGGCCGTTAGGGTTTGATAAGGCCACTGGGAAGTCAAAAGGGTATGCTTTGTTTGTGTACAAGACAGCGGAGGCAGCACAGTCTTCGTTGGTGGATCCTGTTAAGAATATTGATGGGCATCAGTTGAACTGTAAGCTGGCTATTGATGGGAAGAAAAAGCCTGGTGTAGGAGGTACAGGAGGACCTCAGGTCCAAACAGATGGACATGGTGATCCGATGGGTCCTGGGCAATATGGTGCGCCTAGTGGTTATGGTGGATTTTCAGGGCATTCTTCATATGGCGGGTATGGACATGGTCCCAATTCGGCATTGGGTAGTGGAAATGGTATCGGTGTGGGTGGTCCTGGTGGTTCATCTTATGGGAACCAATCTGTGGGTGGTGGGTACGGTTCAGGGATTGGTGGTCCATATGGTGGGGGGTCTCATTATGGTGGAGCTGGATATGGCGGGTTGACCGGTGGTGCTACTGCTGGCGGTGGTGGTTATAGCGGTGCTGGGGCATTGGGAGGTGCTGGTGGTGGATTACCTGGCGCTGGTAGTACATTAGGTGGTGCTGGCCGTGGATCTTCAATGTATGGGCAACCCCCAAGCTCAGCTGGGATGCCATCGGGAGATTATCCACAACAGGGTTCTCATTACGGTTCTTTACATCAACCTCACGGGCTACAAAACCAAGGCCCTGGGGCATCAGCTGCACCTAGAGTTGCACCTGGGGGTATGTACCAGGGGATGCATTCATATTACTGAGGTAAACTTCTTCCTCTCCTTTCATGTGATTGTTGTGATTGGTGCTCTCAGATTTGGTCGATCTTGGACTTCTGGTCACTTCTGTTAGTAGTTCTATCTGTCAGTCCCTTGAGTATATCAGTGGCCAAGTATTCTTTTTCCATCTGTATGCTTTGCATCCTGCCTGTAGAATATTCGTGTTTGAAAATGTTGTGTGTAGGCTTGATTGGAATGATAAACATTTTTGTGATGTGCTGGTAAAGTACACGTAATTTTTAATGAGTTTTGGTGGAATGTGCTTGCTGATTCTATGATCTGGTTGTGGATATACTTAATGTTCACCAATCTTTTCTGTTATGAGCTTTTAGTAAGTAAGACGAGGTGTGATAAAACGAGAAAAAACTAGAGGAAGGCAAGAACCACTAAAGAAGTTCCCTTAATGTAATTAATGAAATTTGTTTTATGGCAGTATGGTTCATTCACATATATTTGGGTTCTTTGTGTTCTTGAAATTTGTTGAATGTGTCTTAATCAATGTATGTAGATTTTAGAGTGGCATTTTGCATTAGATAAAGGAACATACATCATTGAACAAGCTTTGTAAATGAAAGTTTATTTGTCTCTTCCCTTTCTTTATTTTTGTGCTATCTATGTGCCTTGAATGTTACTTATTTTCTTTTGTTACCTTTAAATTTTGCTTTGAGAACACCTAACAACAATCAAGAATTCAAGCAATGGGATATTGTCCAAGATCATCCCTTAATTTTTTCTCTGTTTCCACTTCAATTACCCCGATTGATTAGATTTTGATTGTGATGTTTGTCTGTCACACTGTCTTTTTTTAATGCGTTGTTATTAATTCCAGCTTGATTAGATTGATTGTTGTTGTTCTTCTTCCAGATAGTGATTGTGTCGACTGATGTTGTCTGTCTTTTGATGAATTGTTCTTAATCCTGGATTGATTAGATTGATTCTCTCTGTTTTTGTACTGTCCTTCTGCGTTGCTGTAAAGGTTTTAACTACTATCATGTTCCTTTCTTTTGATTTCACTTGAAGATTGTCTTGTTTTTGTATGTGGAATGATCTATTGAGTTGTGAATGGATGTTTGATTCAGGTGTTTTGACAGCTTGGTGCAGCTGCTTTTAGTGGTTCTGGATGAATGCAGATGTTTATGAGTCTGGTTTGATGGTTTTGATTTGCTATCTACTTTGGCTTCTGCATTTGCACTCTTTACTGATTTCCTTCTACATTGTGGTAGTCAGGCTGTTTCTCTCTTCAGGAGGCCTTGGGCTTTTTGAGTTCTAGTTGGAGTTTGTGTTTGGATATAAATATAGTAATGTCTTGTACGCTTTTGAGCCTTAGAAACGATGTGCTGTATTGAAACGACTTTTAGATTGCTGTTGAAGTTGCTGAAATTAGTTTCTTATGGTATTTGGAGGACCTTCGTTTCTTTAAATTTTAATTGTCTGAATCTAGAATTCTTCTTCTTTTGTGCCTTTTTTTTGCCAGCTATGTGTGATGAAGCATTGGTTTTATGCGTGCCCGATTGTCTGCCTTGTTGTCCAATATATGTTCATCAATTATTTTTGAGATTTGAGAGGATGTTTTTTTTTTATGACAATAAAAGAGGGATGCAACATTTTGGAGGATGATTTGGAAGGATGAGTTTGATTAATTGATATTATGTTGCGACTATCTTGGCTGCAATTGATTGCATTTGTGAACTGGATGGCAGTGCCATTTGATTCCCTCATTTTGCATTTTATGAGTCTCCCAAAGTTGTGGCTGGCAAAGTTGTATTTCACTTGTGTGTGGCTTGTCTATTTGAGGATGTGCCTTTTCTGTGTTGTGATGGCTTATAGAAGTCAAGCATAAGACCTGTCTAAAGTTGGTTTTTGGGTGCAATCTTGCTGAAAATACTTTTGTTTAGGATACGTCTATTATTGAAAGTGATTTTTTTGGTAACGTAATTTTGTTATCAACGTAAATGAGGGCTTCACTTGTATATAAGCAACATACAATATGGAGCTAAGTTGCGCGGACTCTTCACTTTCTATGCTGCACCTGTGTCGGGTTCTCTAAAAGTACACTACTTTTGGCGGATCCGACACGCACCCCTTGACATTTTTGAAGTGTCCGGGAAACATAGATATGAAGAAGTTCATACAAAAGTATAATTACTTGCTGATCAGTGATCACACTTGTGAACTATACATACTTGATTCTTTTTGGAACTCCACGAGTTAAAAAAGATGATATTATAATGGTCATTGCAAAATAAACACGATCTTCTAATATGTACAAGTGAGTTTTCAATCCTTTTATTAGGTTTTCTGATTGCTCTCTTAGAACATGATACCTGAGTGCTAGAGGAGCCATGTTCCAACCGTTACTTTTCCTTTTCTTCCTAAATTCCAGCATAAAGTGAAATTGACATTTTCCCACCAACTCTCCTTGCATCACCCATGATCCAAAAAGATTCATACTGTACTATCTGGCATTACAACAACAACTAACCCCACAAAATAGGGTATGGGAAGGGTAGAATGTACACAAACCTTGCCACTACCTTAGAGGTAGAGAGGCTGTTCTCGGTAGGGTTTTCCTCCAAATTGTTTAGTTTTATAATAAAAAGAAATGTGAGTTATTTTTCCCTTTTCTCAAATTTCTCCATCTCAAGGATGGTTTCTGCACCGCAAGCCAAGGCAAACAATGCATAAAGTCATTCCTCCCTCCTTCACTTTTTTAAAGTTATCCTAGTCTGTCAATCTACATTGCTCGAAGCCTTTGAAAATGTAGCTGAGCATATGTCAGATCTTGGTAACAATCGTATTAGGACCCGAAAAACTTGATAAAGAAAATCAAGAATTTAAAGAAATTACCGAAGCTTAATATAAAATTTTAAAGTCCTTAGAAAATGTAGCTGAGTGTATGTCAGATCTTGATAACAATTGCGTTAGAACCCAAAGAACTTGATAAAGAAAATTAAGAATTTAAAGATATTGCCGAAGCTTGAAATAAAATTTAAAAATGAAAAAGAACTGAAAATAAAGAAAAGACCAAAATTCAAGAATGTGCTTCTTGAATTCAGTAATGGATCAAACAATTTACGATACAATCTAGAATTTCAAGACAAGACTAAATTTTGAATAACATTCATAATTACAATCAGCCTTTGGTAGAGAATAATTGCAATAATTAGATTATAGATCCTGACCCTCCCAAGTAAAGGAAGTCTTAAATTCGTTAGTAACCTTGCGTAAGTATTCTTGCTCAACATTACAATGTTTTAATTTTTTCACTCCCACTACAGATCACCTCATTCTCCTTTGCAGGTTAGTTTATATAATTTTAGCATGTAGTAACGTACTTTGCATTTAGTAGAAGGAAGTCTTAAATTCGTTAGTAACCTTGCTTAAGTATACATGCTTGACATTGCAATGTTTTAATTTTCAGTCCCACCACAGATCACCTCATTTTGCCTTTGCAGGTTAGTTTATATAATTTTGGCATGTAGTAACGTCCTTTACATTTAGTAGAGTGACACAGTTAGAGTGGGTCGGTGATTAACTTAGTTTCTCTCCCAGATACTAGTTCTCTTTTTCTTTTGTAGGTGAAGTGTTTTCTGTTGGAACGTTAACATCCTTCATTACATTTTGTAGATGTGAAAATTGGTGATTTTTTATTAACCTCGCATGCATATTGTAATGGAAGTGTTTCTTGGTTGAAAAGTTGAAACCCTCTTATCACTATTTGTAGGTGTGAGAATTGGTGATATTTGATTAGATCTGCAAGTATATTGGAATATTGAGTGTTTCTAATTAATTTTGAATTTCGATTTTTATATGAACGGTCCCCAACTTGTTTGTGAGTGAGTTGTTGTCCATGCTGGATTGATATGAATTTGCATTCTGAGGTCTGAGTGGCTTCTGAGTCACAACTCCTAAATCTTTACATTGTCATGAGTTTGTCTCAAGTTGCTTATTTGACTTGTTTTAGATTGTCTTTCATAATCGTCCCTTTTTAGGTGAGAATTATTTGTTTACGTGTCAGATGCCTCTGCTGTGAGCAGCAGTTAACTATAGGTGTTTCCTATCTTTGAAAATGTGGATGCTACACTTGAACTGATTGTTTGTCAAGTACCTAAATTTCATACGTTTGTTCGCGATTCTGGGTAAGGTATGCGTACACTCTGTGTGATTCCACTGGGTGTGTTGTTGTTTTTGTGATTCCGGCTAATATAAGGCGAAAAAATCAGACCTTACCCCAAAATTCATCCAGCTTTTGTTGCGAACTTGGCTGTGTTCTACCCAAAATTGAGCCAGTTATGAGATTGGATGTCTCTGGCTCTCGTCTAGCTAGTCAACACTTCTGGTTTTAGTTGTCAAAGTTCCATCAAGAGTTGTATGGGCTTTTAATTGCTGTGGTGTGTGGTTTAAGATGTCCATTGATACTGTGCATCATTTGCTAATTATATTCATAACAACTTCTCGTTCAAAGGGTCATGACTTGTGTAGGTGAAGGAAAATCTTGTACTGGAAGCTTGACCTTTTCAATACTTAGTGGAAATTCTTTCTGTCAACTGCACTGGGTATTGATCATTCTTTTGGTGTTGTGTTAATTACTTGCATGCATTACTTAGAGCGCCAAATACTTGTTCCTACACCCTCTTTTTGCAAGTCGAAAGGGAGCTGACCCATTGATGATTATTTTTTAATCGACTATATATCAGTACAAGTTAGTTTTGTTCAACGAAACAATGCTGCTATTTGTACTTGGAATGTCAACTATATGTCAGGAGTTGTTTGTTCTCTATTATATGTAGTTGTTTCAGCACGTCTAAGTTTCTCCAGTTGGGGCATTCATTTCCTCCAGTAAGTGGTTCATCTTCTGCTAAACTAGTATGCACCAAAACTGGAAGAAAGACAGATGAATTAAAATTTATTGCATTTGATCATTGGACAAGTTCATGAAGACATGGTCGTTCTCCATAATTGTAGATCAAATGATATAGTAGTTAAAGAGTGCGTTGAGTGACCAAATCTAACCTCCTTATGCTTATATGAAAACTTTGATGTACTAAGATATTGGTAAATTATAGTTTGATCTCATTTCAATTCTATTGTTTTACTTATTTTCAAACACATGTTAATTGAACTAATGTTGAATGACTCCAATTATTTTCTAATGTTTCATAATCCAACCTTTTATGTCCATGATCCTTTACTAGTTGAATTCATGCCCAGAATGCACTTTAAGTTTCATTAGAGTACTACTCAAATTGTTGCATTATTGTTTCGTAAAACCTTTACACTCTGTCAATAAAAATAAGAAAATAAGCTAAAAGGTACATAAATTGTAAGAAGAAAAAAAAGTATCATTTACTAAACCAATTTTTCTATCAATGATTACGGTAATCTTGCAGCAAAATTGCATATAACAACTGATTCCATGTATCAGGTACTCCTGGTAAGCACCAGTGAATACAATCAGCATAAGTCTTTGGCTCTGATCTTTCTTCTTTAGTCAAAAGTTTACCTCTCCGTTCACCAAAAACTGAAGTGTGACCATCTTTTCTGTACTCAGACAACTGAGTAATATTCAGCAAACGCACATTAACTTTCAGTTTTTCAATTACATCTTTCAAGATCGACATGATTTCAAGATTTGAACCAGTTCCCCAGTAGGGTCCTTCCATTGGTTGCGTCTCGTTAAAGCAGTTTCCATCAATTCCACCTTTCCATTCCCAGTTCCTGCAAATGAATGAAAGATTTTTTTATGTCTAATACACAATTGATCCAGAGATCTCAGGACTTCTGACCATCTCATATAAAAGCTTAAGTTGTTAGAGAGAATATCCTCTCATCGACACAAACTAATGAGTCTAGACTCACCATAAATGTGTTGGGGACATTGTCGCGAAGAAAACCTTTTGCTTTTGAGGATTAATACTCGACTCTATCCAACTTCCCCAGGTTTCCAACGCCAATTTATATGCTGTTGTTACATTATATTCTCGAACGTTTTCAGGAGATCCATATCTGCAGAAACAGAACAATATTAGTTCATTCTGCACTAATTTTGTATGTTTTTTTTTTTGGAGGTGAGTGAAAAGGGTACTTACGTTGCATTGATGAAAGGTTTATGCATCCACCACACATAACTTTCAAAAACCAAAATATCAACTCCTTCCCAAAGTTTGCGATGGTTTTCTACAGAGTCAAGCTTAACTAGTCGCTTCATTACAGTATGATTAGTTGCATGATCTGATATAGATTCAACCATGAAAGGAGCCCAGTAATATTCAATCGACGTGTTAAATTCCTACAACATAAACAACAACAAATGTTATAGGTGAAAATTTGTGTACACAAATTCAAGTTAAATACTCCATTAGCACCTCAATTCTGAAAATCTTTCTAGGAGGAACTCTTTTGATAGTATGATCACCATCTGCAATTACTGATTGAACAAGACAAACCATTGACTCAAACATGCCTCTCTGTATAGAATCTCCAATAAACATGATCCTTTTGTTTCTCAACATCTCCAACATCTTCAAAGCATTGAACCTGATCAGATCAACAAACATTTACAAAACAATCCGCCGCTAAAATGTAAGATCAAATTTCATTTACCTTGGCAAGTTACAACCATGAGGCTGCCATCTCCAATTCTGATAAAAAGAATCAGGTCTTCCATTTCTTTGACAAGTAACTTGTTTAACTAAATAAGGACATGTCTCTTCTTTATAAAGTGGATATGTTACATTGTCCCAAACCCATTTTCCTTCAAATACATTGCAACTTTCTTCAATTATTTCATTCTCAGAAACATTTATTGGTACTCTAAGAAACTTATTTTGCCATAGAAATTGGAATTGGTTATTTTTCAAGTTATCAAGTAAAAATCTAAGAGTTCCAAGAAGAAAAAGAGAGATTAATGCAAGAGGAAAAAGGAAAAAGATCTTACGATCCTGTGTGGGTTGGGTTGTCATATTGGTGGGAGTAGAATTAAGATTAAGCATAGTGTAAAATAGGAGGAAATATATGTCTTGTAATTTAAGCATAGAATTTGAAAGCAACTACTGGTTGGTGATATAATGAGTAGTTAGGTACATCAAGAGCCTTAAAAAATATTTAAATAGGTATATTGTTATTGTAAAAAATATACTACAAAGTCATATTAATTGTAGGGTAAAATAGGAAAAATAATTAATGTTATCCTAATTTAGTAAGTGATCAAGTAATACTTTTAGCAAGATGCTCATCTTATATGAGACAAAGATAGTATTAAATTATTTATACTATCAAGTCGCTCTAAATGATATCTATAGGTAACTCTCTTTAATGTGAAATTTGAAATCTTAAAATAAGATAAGTTACCTACTATAACATGTTCTTACAACACTGACAACGATACTAAGTTTACCATATAAATTAAATACGTAAAGATCCCCCCTCAATTATTTACACTCTCAAGATGAAAAAAGGATAATATCTTTTCAGCATTTATTTCATTTAATATTTTTTAACTTTCTTTAATCTTTTCGTTTTCTTTCTAATGATTCATTTTGTTCTTCCTTGCTCGTATTCCCATTAAAAAATAAATCTTAACGTATCTTTAGTTTTTCATAGTAATGTTATTAGATCGTACATTTTTCTTAGTACATATATCCTCATAATAGATAGGAGCAGAAACTGTAAAATTTCGAGGCTACAAAAATAGTTAGCATTAAATCGTCAGCACTATATAAAAATATTTTCCCTAGAGTAGCTGTTAATACGAATACGAGAAACTTTATAATAGTCATTTTTATACATTTAATGTACTCTACAGATAGAGAAATACATAGAGTTGAACATAGTAAAATAAGAAATTAAATTTCAATTCCATTGAAATTATTCGTTTGAATTTTTTTCGAAAACTCACTTATAGATTTTTTTCTCTATCGAAATTATAAGACCGTTATGCTCATAACTAAATTTGTTTGAAGAGATGAAATATAACAACGATATCTGTTCTTATTTGACTGCCATTGATCATTACTATAAAACACATTAATGTAATAAAGAATTATTTTCATCAGATATGTCATTATATCATTTTCTTAATTTTAAAAGGTCAGAGAAAGACAGCTAAATTAAAGAGTTGACTCCTCTTTATTATGATAATATAAATAAACATTTCCCTTGAATCTGGATATAATTTACCCTAAGAGGAACATGGAAGGCACTAATGTAGAGGACTTTTGTTTTATTTAAGTACTTTTTTTTATGTATAGAAAACGATAACAACCTAACCAAAGTTATTTAAAAAAAAAATTAAGCATCATTGTTAATGAAGTGAGTTGACAATCATGAAGTTTTGATGTCCAAATTTAGTGGAGACAGAATATACTAGTGATTTCTTCTCATCTATCATAAACTTGATTCCATACAGAGTTATCTTGTACGTATTATTGTTATTGATGAGAGGTGACTGATATCATGTGATATATACTAGTCAAGGTGCGCATGGCTTAAATTAAAAAAAAGATTTAAAAAATTAGCACGTTATGAATTTGGTGAATTATAATTTAGCTATGTTATAAATATACGATGATTAGAAACTGATTATAGATTAGCAAAAATGAAGAAGTTTACCTTACTAATTTTGAACATAATTATGTTTTCAATAGGCAACTGTGGTGGCCCTTTAATCTCTCGTTTCTACTTCATCCATGGAGGTCAAAGAATTTGGCTCTCCAGTTGGTTACAAACTATTGCCTGTCCCTTAATCCTCATCCCTTTATCCATCTCCTATTTTCACCGCCGGAAAATTGAATCTCCGGCGACCGCCAAAATCCTCTCCATAACTCGTCGAGAAATCATCGGATCTACCGGCGTCGGAATCATCGCCGGTCTCGACGGTTACTTTATCTCATGGGGACCTGCAAAATTACCCGTTTCAACTTCATCTCTCATCAACGCAACTCAACTCGCGTTCACCGCACTCTTCGCTGTACTATTAGTAAAGCAAAAATTGACTGTGTATTCGAAGTTATCTGTTTTTCTGTTAATCGCCGGAGCTGCAACTTTAGCACTCCGTGGGAACGGCGATCTGCCGGCCGGTGTTTCTGTTAAGGAGTATGTGATTGGGTTTGTGATGACGGTTATGGGTGCGGTTTGTTTTGGGCTAATGCTATCACTTATTGAGTTGATTTACATAAAGGCAAAAACTGCTATTAGTTACACTATGGTGTTAGAGATTCAGCTGATTATTGGTGTTTCTGCTACTGTTTTTTGCACCATTGGAATGATCATTAACAACGATTTCCAGGTATTCCTCTCCATTTTCTTCTTTTAAGGATCATAAATTTTTGAAGTTAAATTTTTTGGAAGTTGTAATTTTCTGAAATTTAAATTGAGTTAGTTGAAACTTGGAAGTTAGTCTGGTTAGTTATTCATACTAGTTATGGTACTCCCTCCGTCCCATTTTATGCGTCACTTTTCGAATTTCGTGATTTAAACAAGTTTAAATTTGACCGTAAATCTTTCATAGATCTTTTAAACATTTTAAATTATCAATTGTTATGACTTATAATACTTTTTACGTAGTTTACAAATATATAAATTTCATTTTAAAAAAAATGAAGATTTCATGCGCAAATTTCTGGTCAAACTTAAACTGTTTGACTCTCGAAAAATGAAAAGTGCCACATAAAATGGGACATAGGAGTATTACTTTAACGGGTTGTTTGATGCGAAGTATAACACCAAATAATTTTGAGTTTAAATTATGATGTTACTTAATTTGTTGTTTCGTTGATAAGTGGATAACTTATTTCAAATTAATAATTAATATTGGGATAAATTCCTGTCCTTGGCTAGTACAATAATCTCGGATAATTTATTCCGAAATAAAATAGGCAAAATGACGAATAACATAAGTAATCTAAATATTGAAAAATAAATAGTACTTTAAGAATAATATAATATAAGTATAATTAGTTTAAAAACGAATATCTATTTTTAAATAGTAGACAAGTAAAAATAAGTAAAAGAAAAAAATGAATTCCACTTCTAAGCAACTTGTCTCCTTAAATAAAATTACATTCAATGACCTTAGATCTTGAATTTTTGAGTTCGCTTGCCTCATTATCTACTAAGTGAAAAGTGTTGCTTATGAATTATGGCTAAAACTTCAAATTTAACAAGTTATGTTCATGACGCAAGCGAAATTCAAAGTTTAAAAACACTCTCCTTATTTCTCTACCACCATACTCCCCATCACCACTATTTGACTAACCCACTTCTACCACCCCACCTCTACTATCATTGTACTCTCATGATATTTTTTAACAACAACAACAATATGTGATCTCATAAGTAGACTTTACAAATAATAGAATGTATATAAATCTAACTTTTATGTTGTGAGATAAGAATATTATTTCTAAGTTATACATAAATATCTTTAAAATAATATATTTTTTTTATCAGATATAACCAAAACATATTAACATCTTATTTGACAGGCAATTCCAAAGGAGGCAAGTGAATACGAGATTGGAGAAGCTAAGTATTATTTGGTACTAATATTGTGTGCTATTATTTGGCAATTAGCATTGTTGGGATTAGTTGGAGTAATATTTTATTCTTCATCTTTGCTTTCTGGAATAATAGGTGCCTTTTTACTTCCTGTTACTGAAATATTAGCTATAGTTTTATTTCATGAAAAATTTCAAGTTGAAAAGGGAGTTGCTATTTTCCTAGCTCTATGTGGATTTGTTTCATATTTCTATGGTGAAATTGATCAAAGCAAGAAGGAGAAACAAGATAAGTTCATGGATGATCACTTGAATTTTATTGTATTGCATCAAAATGACTAAAGTATTGTGTAATAAACTCTCTCTCTATATATGAATGTAATGTCATTACAAACAAATTTTACATCGAATTCAAACCTTAGCACATACAATTATAATGTACTCAAAATTGTTTAACAATGAGACCACAAAAGTAAAAGAATATCAAGTGGACAATTTACATGGACTTTCACCAAAATCAATTCAACAATTTCAAATTTATATTTTACAAACAAAACTCATCATTTTAAATTTATAAAAGTTAAAATAAATTACACTCAATATAAAGAGATTATATGTAACACGTGAACAACTAATTAGTACTAATTGCTAATTTATTAGATTAGTGAATCATTGAAATTAATATGTTTAAAAGTTTGTCATACTAATATGTTATTACAAATATTTATTTATAAAAAAAATAATATGAACTATATGCAATTTATAATGTCATATCTTTTTTAAAAAATATTGTTTATAAATTATTATTTACGCATCATTTAACAGAGACTAATAATTTTCACAAATAATAACATTTTCATATTTATCAAACAAATACTAGTATTAATTTTTTAAAAATTCAATTAAGAGGCCTCTAAACTATAGTGTTAAAAAGGGACTTGGCTCCTCTCCGGTAGCCAATCGGTCCAGTTGCTCCAGTCATGATAAGCACCGTCGGGACTGGTGGCGTTCGAATAAGCAGCTATCTCCGGCTGCCGTACACGGTGGAGACACTTCTCCGCCGCCGTTGCCGTCTCTTCACCTCCTGCTCTGCCTCCTCTACCAAAGAGAAAGTTATTGTCATTTCCGGACCTACCGGTGCCGGTAAAAGCAAGCTAGCATTAGAGCTCGCTAAGCGACTCAATGGTGAAATCATCAGTGCGGACTCTGTACAGGTTATTACTTATCTAGCCTCATAAATTACTTCCGTTTGCTTAGTTAGAAAATTGAGATTGATAGTAAACAATTGAATAAAATTGAAGTACTAAAACTTGAACTTAAATGAAATAGCAAAGATTATCAATTTATCACAAACTTGTCAGCGTTGTTTAACTGAATGCAGTGGTGGAGCTAGGTAGAGTCGAGAAAATTACACTTGTTATACATGGTTAAAATTATTTTTATGTATATATTGTAGATTTTCAACCCCTATTATAGCTTATTCTAGTGTTGGACTTTTTGAATTTTAAGCCACTTAGTGAAAATCATGGCTCCTGAATGATGTTTGTTGAAATTCAGTTGATTTATGCTTTGTTCTCTGGCTTTATAGGTGTATCGAGGGCTTGATGTCGGTTCAGCGAAGCCTTCCTTTGATGAACGAAAGGTATTGCTTTAGAAAATTTGAGTTATGTTTTGCTAATATTAGCATGTTTACTGCCTGGTTTTTTGAGGCATGCCTTTAACATGAAACATTTTTTGCCTTCTTTTGGTTTCCGCCTAATTTTTGGTTCTTTTGGTTTCATTTTTGGATGTACTGAATGACTAACTTCTGGAGCTTCATTACTACTTGTTTTTCCGTTTGAGGAATGGAAAATACTTTTTGAATTTTATAGAACCATGTGTCAGAGTACTGCCATGACAGACTTATTTTGCTGTATGTTTTGCAGGAAGTAGTACATCATCTGGTTGACATATTGCATCCATCCGAAGGTATTTCTGTCTAAATTAGAGGGTCTGAAGCAATGAAACATTATTTTGCATGAATTTCAATAGCTGTGCAGCTCATCCCTTCACTCAATGAAGCATGATCTATGCCCTCTACATTGTCATAAATTGTAATTCGGTGCATATATTTGTTGGCATGTGCGTAGTGACAGTCATGACCAATAGAAGTCCTCTGCTTTCCATATTTGTGGAACATCAGAACTTAAAATCAATGAAGGGAACACATCAAAATTCCTCAATTTGTTGAAACCCTCAAATTGACCATTTTATATCTATCATTTCACCTTTGTTTGTTTATGCTCAAGGCATTTGCAATGTTTATACAAATCGTTGAGATTAGTGAATCACTGATATTTGTAACTTTAGACTAACACAACATTCCAAACTCCACTGTGATCAAGAGTCCTTTTTCTAGGGAACCTGTGCCAGTTGGGCGGGGTGGTAATTTGAAGTGAAATTTCCTTCGTCTGATTTGCTCATATAGTCATATTTAGTTAACTGAATGCCCTATATGATGTGCCCTTGAATTTGTTGTCCTTTAGTGCTAACACAATTTTTTTCTCCTTTTCTTTTGGATATGTCATCAGAGTATTCTGTTGGACAGTTTTTTGAGGATGCTAGGCAAACTACCAGAGATATCCTTGATAGGGGCCGTGTTCCAATAGTCGCGGGTGGTACTGGATTATATTTGCGATGGTATGTGTAGGATATTACAGCTCACACTTGAAAGCTTCTGGTTAGAATGAGGAGCACATTTCAAAACTAAAGCTAAACTTTTTGGTTGCAACTTGTTCAACAAAGAAGATTCATTCTGTAAAACTACAGACTGTGAGAGAGCAAGAATGAGGATAAGTTTTGTTGAGAGATGTCTATTTACAAGCTTTATTATATTTAAAAATGAAGCTTACATATATCCTGTAACTGATAATAGAATTGGATCTTGGGTGTACAAGAATTCCGTTTTCATGCAGTCTCTACAACTGAGTCACTTAACCTAAAGGGGCATGATCTTCCAACTCACATAATAAATTCTGTCCAACGTTTAAGGTTTATTTATGGGAGGCCAGATGTTCCAAAAGCCTCTCGAGAGATTGCTGCTGAAGTCGACTCAGAGCTTGCAAGTTTACAGAATGATGAAGACTGGAATGCTGGTGTTCAGTTGTTGGTTAAAGCTGGTGATTCTGGTGCCCAGTCTTTACCGGCAAATGATTGGTATCGCTTGCGTCGCAGGCTTGAAATTGTTAAGGTAAAATTGTGTAACTTTCATGTGCGATTGCTCTGATTTTGATCCCTTCTTTGTAAGCTAGATCACATGTTGTATGAGTTAGGTTGACATTAGAGATTTCTGTATTATTGTTTGTCACTTACCGATGTGATTGCAGGGAGAATCTGTGTTTCCTGTCAACTACTGATGTACTTGTAGAGAGAACTTGTATTGGTTTCATAAGAGCTCTTTGTTGTTATGGAATAGTTGAGACTGGATTGAGATGTGCACAACTGTTAGTCCATGTTGTCGCAGCCTGTTCAGTTCATCTTTAGTTGAAAAAACTAAATACATTTTTTGTCTTGCAGTCTACTGGGTCACCTCCATCAGCTTTTGAAGTACCATATAATTCTTTTAGAGAACAGCTCGTATCAGGTCAAATAGATGCTGCTGATGTCAAGACTTCTGCTGACAAATTGCAGCAGAATGAAATAAAGGATTTGGATTATGATTTTCTTTGTTATTTCCTTTCCACCAATAGGATAGATCTCTATAGATCAATTGATTTTCGGTGTGAAGATATGCTCTTAGGTAAAAGATTAATGAAATTTTTATGATTATTTGCTTTGTTTAATATTCTTTTAAGGTCTTGGAATTCTTAATCACAGCCTCATCCATTGTTCACAAGCCTTCTACGAAGAACATTCTTTTCTGCCTTAAGATTTTTGCGGTTATCATGATACCTAGGGCTAATTATCTGCTTCTCTTTCTTCCTCCCTTCCTGCCCTTCTTCGTTTCATAACATTTTGATAAGACTGGATGAATTAATTTGATCCTTTCTTTCTCACATTTTGGAAAAACTAGATGAAGTAATTTCATCCTTTCTTTCTCATTGTTCATAGTCTTGATGTCATCTAAGGATATGTATTTCGGATAAGTTTCTTCTGAATAAATGGAGAAACATTTCTTTGGAAATTGGATAGTGAAATGTGAGCAATTCAACTAAGCACCAGTGATCATTTTGTTAATAAAGGTTAATTCTTCTTCTAAGAGTTAACCAGTGTGCTTTAATTTTGTAGTCCTTGAGATACTAATCGTTGCTTCAACTAAAATAAATCTTTCTTTTAAATAAGAGCTTTCCATTTTAGTTCCTTAACAACTTTATTTAGAATACATTGATCCTAATTAATTCATTATGATGGTGCATACTGCAGGAGCAGATGGAATTCTATCTGAGGCAGGGTGGCTTCTTGATGTGGGTCTTTTGCCGAACTCGAGTTGTGCTACTCGAGCAATTGGTTACCGACAAGTATATTTGCATCCCTATAGCTTGAACACAGTCCAATAGTTTGTTTACTAATATGTGTTTGTTCAAAATCTTTTAGGCAATGGAATACCTTCTAAGATGTAGGGAAAATGGAGGATGGAGTTCTGCTCAGGACTTCTATGAATTTTTATCTGAATTTCAGAAAGAATCACGGTATGTTACTTTCACTGTGACTATGTAATTGTCTCAAATTGTGATGATCTTTGTTGTTCTCGGTTTCTTTGTATAGAAGATATGGATGTAGGGAAAACGACTGTGTTATTGTGTAATAAAATATAATTTTTCAAAATGTTATCTTTCAATAAAATGGCCTTTTAGTAAGAACCGTTAAGGCCTCCTTGATTGAAATGTGTTTGATCTAACGGAAATTATTTTATGGAAAATATTTCCGGGGAAATGTTTTTTAGTGGAAGATTATTTTCCCAGAAAATGTTTAAATAATTTTTGGAAAAATACATATCAAAGACTGATAATAATTTTAGCAAATTGGATAGTGTTTTACCGAAATTTGAGTAATAAAGATTAATAATTATGTCTTAAGTGTTGGTTGGAGCAAGTGATATGGAATTAAAAGTCAACATAGTTATAACGAAAATGGCTTTCGTCCATAAGTGAGGGAGGTCATCCCCTCACCCCCCAGTAACCAAGCACTAGTGCATGACTTCCTCATGAAAATGTCTTTCTTAGAAAATAACTTATGTCATAAGTCATAACAAACACTTCCTCTATTATTTCACATATTAAGACAACCTTTCTTTCTTGACATTTAATTGTTGTATTTATCTGCAATTTTTCTCTGTAGTGTCACAGTTTAGTTCTGGAGGCTTATATGTTGTAGTCATTGTATGCGGATTTGCCATGGATCAGCAGAAAGTTCCACGACTATTCCTGATAGAATTTTAATCATGTCTCCCCTGTTACTGTTGAAGACAACTTTCTACTTAACCCTCACTTTCTTGTCTGCTGAGCGAGCCACACTTCTTGATACTATAGTTACTTTTCAAGATGAGAAAAGAGCAGTATGGATGATGTGGATGCAACTGTGAGGAACTTCTGATAGTACTGCCTAAATTGGTCCACTCTTTCTCCTGTCTGGGCTCTGGCCCCTTCCATACATTTGGGTCTGGTCCATGCTTTTAGTGCTGGTTTTCCTGATTTGATTGGATTGTCTATAATACTATTTCTTGGCAGTAGTATTAGCAATATTCTTGTAGTTTCTTGGCCGTAGTATTAGCAATATTCTTTTAGCGCTGGTTTTACAGTTCTTTTTTCTCTGTGTTGTGTAATGCTCTCCATTTCACATTATTTCATTGTTGTTACTTTTCCCATATTGAAACTGCTGAAAATGTTTTTTAAATCCGGGTCTATCGAAAACAACATCTCTATTTCTACAAGGTAGGAGTAAGGTCTGGTATACTCTACCATCCCCAAACCCTACTTGTGGGGTCACACTTGGTATGTTGTTGTTGTCTATAATGTTATTTCTTGTAAGTTATAAGCTGATTGACTGATTCTTATACTCTTGTGCAGAAATTTTGCAAAAAGGCAGATGACATGGTTTCGCAATGAACAGATTTATGAGTGGATAGATGCTTCTAAACCTTTGGTATGCCATTTCTGTTCTATAAGGAATTGTTGTGCCTTTCTCTTTGTTAAATAGAACTTTTATCAAGTTGGATATTTCTCTTCATTCGGATGCAGTAGCTGAGTTTCTTCTGGTTTATAACAATTGTTCATGATTCCTTTTATTGACACTATGATATACATACAGTCATGTATGCATTATATATATGCGGATATTTTCATCATTTCTTTGGGTATCCCATGGTTGGTATGTTCTGTGTTGTGTCAGTCTGAATAGGTAAGGTTGATTCTGGAAGGTTCAGAACAAGAGTGGATCCTTTTCAAAGCAATAATTACCATAGTGTGGAAAGATTCTCTTTCAAATTGTTTTCTTCTTTTTTTCATAGAGCTACAATCAGTTTCACGATGACTTCCTTTGGTTTTAGACGCTTATTCTTGCCTTAGGGAAAATATAGGCAGTGACAATTAATTGTAAGAAATAGGGATTCTTTGACTTGGAGTTGGCATGTGATAATTTTCAGTTTTCCTTTTTTCAAGGAACGTGTTTGTTTATGTGCAGAGGCAGTCGTTTCTTCCCCTATGAAAAATTGTTTAATTGTTTAATCTTACCTTTTATTGGGCCTTATCTCTCAGTAGCATGAGCCATGAAACACGTCAAACTCTCCTGTTGACATCTGAAAATGGCATTTACAGGAAAAGGTGCTTAGCTTCATATGCGATTCATATAACAGTCACGATGGCCATCTCCAGATGCCTGAGTCACTTCGTATGCGGAAAGATATAAGAAATCACCGTCAAGCTGCAGAATTGAAGACCTATCGTACAATAAACAGGTATGAACTTGAAATATAGAAGCAAAAATCTTCGCTCATTTACTCCTAACCTGAAATCCCTCTGTATGTAAAGGCATTTCATTGGGCATGAAGATTGTGTGGATGTTCTGGACTGGATAAAGAAGACATATGGCCAACCGACTGACTCTCTTTGTTAACCAACATCTAAAGGACTTTGTCTTTCACTTCAAGTTGTCAAAATCAAAACATCCAAAAGTTGTTCTCGTTGTGATCGAGGTTAGCTTATGGAGATGATTACAACTTTTTTTAGTATGTTGATTTGGTTCGAGCTGTGAAATTGCTTGCACCAGGGTGGCCTGACTACATTAAACTCCCCTGGATGTGGCACTTCCCTAATGTTTACCGAGCTGCCCTTTTTTAGATTTGATTACTACTTTTCCCTTAAAATTTGGATCGTTTAAGATGTGGACTAGAGAGTTGTCTCTCTCTATTTCTATGGTATTGCGAAGGTTGAGGTTGTTACAATTCAAGAAGGTTGCACCTAATGAGGCCGTCGAGCTGTGGCTGGGGATGTCAATCTGCATCTGGGAAATTTTGTACATGTAGGATTCTGTTCAAGAACTCTATTTGCCAGAAAATCATACATTTTCCAAATTTGTGACTTTTTTTGAGCCATGTATATTTATTTGCAGTTCTATATAATAATGCACTTAAGTTCTTATATTTTCTGCATTGATATACTCGCATTATGATATCTGGCAGATTTTTCGACAAGGCCAGTAAACCAAGGGCCAACAGAAGGTTCGATATCAGATTTTTTTTTTACTTTTGTCTCACATAATTGATACAAGTTGTGCGAGGTTTTCTTTTTGTTTCACAAATTGGTGGACTCAAAAGTTTGTACCAAAAAGTGTAAAGAATTGGGTTCACTAACTTGTAAAACAGAAAGTATAACTTGTGTTAGCTGTATGCGGCATAAAAAAAATGTTCTCGATATCATAAAGATGATGAGCCTTTTCTCCCTTTAGTGTAAAGATGAGAATTTGGTCCGCAAACGCAACGATATTCGCAGATATTATGCTTCATTGTGATTGATTAAGATAAAAAGAATATGCTTCATTTGTTAGTGAACTATGAAAATATTAAATGTACAATCATTATTATTAAGTATTTTTTAAAAATTGACTAAAATAATAAAAAAGTGACACATAAATTGAGACGTATAAAATACAATCAAAGACAAATAATTAGACGCGTTTAGTAGGTGAGATGAGATGAGATAAACAAAAATATATGATGCATCAGGATATCTCCATGAGATTAACTATTTCCATCATTTTATTATTTATCTTATCGATTAAGCATGAGAATATAATTTAACATTTTATTGTATTAGATTACTATGTCATCCCGTGTATGAAACAAAACTTATAGATGGGCATATAAAAAGTTGCTTATGAGCCAAAAATTAAAAATCATACACGTAGATCAGTAGATGATATTCTACTTTTGATTTTTGACTTATTTTAAAACTTATTTGGCCTAAAAGTGGATGCTTAAAAGCACTTTATAATCCTTCCAAATACCTTCAAAACTAAAAAACTACTAAAAAGTCAAAGCATCTAAAAATAAGTTAATCTAAATGGGGACTAAGTCAAGAATTTTAAGTTGCTTCAATGGTATAGNTTCATTGTGATTGATTAAGATAAAAAGAATATGCTTCATTTGTTAGTGAACTATGAAAATATTAAATGTACAATCATTATTATTAAGTATTTTTTAAAAATTGACTAAAATAATAAAAAAGTGACACATATATTGAGATGTATAAAATATAATCAAAGGTAAATAATAGTAGGTGAGATGAGATGAACAAAAATATCTCATGCGTTGGATATCTCCATGAAATTAACTATTTCCATCATTTTATTATTTATCTTATCAATTAAGCATGAAAATATAATTTTACTTTATTATATGAGATTACTATCTCATTCGGTGTATCAAACAAAACTTATACCAACTTATTAAGAACCTGGTTGGATGGGCATATAAAAAGCTGCTTATAAGCCAAAAATTAAAAGTCATACACGTAGATGGTACCCTACTTTTGGTTTTTGACTTATTTTTTTAAAAAAATTGGCCTAAAAATAGATGCTTAAAAGCACTTTATAATCTTTCCAAATATCTTCAAAATTACTAAATTTTCCATGCGGTTAAGAGAAAATGATGAATATAAGTATTTTGTTTAGTCTCAGCCTCTCAGATCTTGAGAAATAAGTAATTAATATGAAGAATTAAATATGAAAAAAATAATTATATTTTCTTGATATGTTAAAATTAATATGTAACTACTAAAAAATATAGTGTAGTGATTGAAACTGTTGCTCATTAATCAAAGGTTTTGAGTGATATCTCCAAATAAAGCTTTATTTTACACAAATTCAAATTTTAGGGTAAATAACTAAATATTAAATATTGGATAAAAAACTCAAAAGATTTTTAAATACTAGAGAACAAGTAAAAATGAATCTAGGGAATATTTACCGGCAGAAAATCAGGGGACCCATTCCTAGAAATTTACGAATCTATAGCCAGTATAAATACTGTAGTCGGCTTCACGCAACTGAACGCTCCCTTTGAACATTTCTCTCATTTTCGACTTCACATTTTTCTCCGCCATAGCAATGAGGACATCCATGTTGAGAACTCTGGCTCGCAGAACCTCAACCGCCGGAACACGCCGGGGATTCGCATCGGAGTCTGCTCCGGACAGGAAAGTTGCTATTTTAGGTGCAGCTGGAGGGATCGGGCAGCCGCTGTCACTTCTCATGAAACTGAATCCTTTAGTTTCCAGACTTGCACTCTACGATATTGCTGGAACTCCTGGTGTTGCCGCTGATGTCAGTCACATCAACACCAGATCTGAGGTTAATTTCTGCTTTATCTTGCCTGTTACTCCATGTTTTACGCTCTTCGTGATGAGTGTGTGGTTTCTCACTCTTTTAAGCCCTAGAATTTTAACTGCTCTGATGTATCAGTGTCCTTTGATGAATATAGGGACTTGATTTCTGTTTTTATGTTGATGACTCGTTGCGTTTATCTCACAAGTTGATCTAATCTTTGTATTTTATGTGAATCTGTACCTGTGATTTCGTTGAGTTTTGTTTTGATTCCTATTATATTTGCTAATTATATGCCAGGTATGATGATGATAAGCTAAATATTAATTAATGATGTGAAGGCATAGAATTATCAGAAAAAAAACTCTTATCAAATTTTATCTAAGCATTTGTTGTAGATGACTTCAACATTCAATGGCAAATACTCCAGTGATTATTATTACTATTAGAATCTGTATACTGTAATCCTTGATTCCTTGTGAACTTCTCAAGCAAAAACTCATTGGAATTAAACTACAAAAATGTGAAATAAATATTACATTTCTCTAGTTAAGATGACAACTTTACTTTGCTAACAAGGGAGTTGATTGCAATTTGGGATTATGGAGAAGAGTTTCACAGAATAACTTTCTAGGATAAGTCGAAGTAAGACATAATATATCCACGTTTAGCTCTCCTATCATAAGGACGAAGGTGAAGAGAGATTGGATAAAACTGCGGTGTCACTCAATCTCTTGAAGAGAATAATGTGATAAACAAAAATATAGTAGATTGGTTGATAGAAATGTATTGATTGAAGTGCTCAATCTTTTGAAGTGAATGACGTGATAAACGAAAATGTAGTAGATTGATTGAATTTTAGTGATTGAAGTGAAAGAGTGCTTCGAGATTCCTACTTGAGAAGGTAAATTTAGAAAATGGTTGTGAGATCAACAATGTGGTATGGGGTGAACTTTGGGTCTCAGATGCTTATTATATCCGCAAGATTAACTGTCATTGGAACTTTAGATGCAAATATAGATGTGCAGTCATATAAGATTGGACAAAAATAGAAATGATCACATCAGGCAAAAAGTGCAAGTATAGGATTAATTAGTAAAAAGTTGCCATATATGGTTTGGCTATGCCTTGCATAAACCTACAAACACTAGTCCTTATGTACGGCATTGTGGTGATTGAAGATGCTATAAAAAGAGATCAGGTTGAACTAAAATCATGTGGAAGAAAATTGCTTTAAGAGTAGTATGATCTCTCTGTATCAATGCGGATTTATCTAAGAATATATCTATAAGGGGTACCAATTAGCTAGACTAAGCCTTAGTCATTGTTACACTAGCTTTAGCTTCAAATAGGGATAGGTGTGAAGTTTGGAGAACTTTTAGTTTTAGGGACTGCTAATTTACCATAAAAGATAAATTACTTATATCAAAATGAAATGGACCCAAATACAACAAGATATCTAGAGAATTTATATCATTGACCCCTGCAGTTAGAGATTGAGGTATAGTTAATTAAATTGACTGATGTTCTTATTACTTTATAGTTTATAGTCAATATACAAACTTTTCTCAAAATACACGGAGAGATAATATGTAAGAAATGGTTAACTGAATAAGTGATCAAATATAAGGTTATTCTTTTCTGATTTATGTGCTCTTATGCATCTATTCCTAATACTTGTAATGTTATACATTACTGAATTTGGTATAACTACATAATTAATGTTGATATTGTGAACACTGAGAGTAAATGTGAAAACCAAACGCTAAACAACTAATGCAGAATTTAGTTGGGGGCTTATTTTAAAATATATGGATCTCCTGAAAGACCCCTAACTTTTATCCTAATGATGTAATCCTTTGCACAATAAGCCAAACAGTGTTATACTTTTTATCCCACTTACCTCACCTGCAATCCACAAACTGAACGGCCTCAGTGTCTGATCCCTAGTCCTTGCAGTTCCTTGACCATTGTTTTTTTCCTGGACTTGCAGATTTTGGGTTATGCAGGAGAAGAACAGCTAGGGAAGGCTTTGGAGGGAGCTGATGTTGTCATTATTCCGGCTGGTGTGCCACGAAAGCCTGGTATGACCCGTGATGATCTGTTCAACATTAACGCTGGTATTGTTAAGTCTCTTTGCACAGCTATTGCAAAGTATTGCCCTCATGTAAGTACCCATATTGGTTTACATATTAGTTTAGATGTTGGAGTAACAAATGCTGACTCTTCCTCTTTTCCTCTAATGCCTCCCCTCAAATCTCCAAAAGGCACTTGTCAATGTGATCAGCAACCCCGTGAATTCCACTGTCCCAATTGCATCTGAGGTGTTCAAGAAGGCTGGAACCTATGATGAGAAGAGACTCTTTGGAGTGACCACACTTGATGTTGTTAGGGCAAAGACTTTCTATGCTGGAAAAGCTAAAGTTAATGTTGCTGGTATGCATCATAGTGATTTCCATCTTTGATTTGCTTCTATTTCATTGTATTAAACCGTCAATTTATGTAAAGTTCTTATTCACTACTAAATATTTTGGTGCATTGTTCCAGATGTCATTGTCCCCGTTGTTGGTGGTCATGCTGGCGTAACTATCCTCCCGTTATTTTCCCAAGTAATCTTTCTTTTCTTTTGTTTAATCTAGGTTATTTAAAAATTACGTCTACCTCGTGCTGACTCATAAAAAAGGATTAATTCCACATTGTAACTTTACTAATTCTTGTATTGTTGTTATCTCTAAATGTTGCAATAGGCCACTCCAAGTGCAAATTTGTCAAGTGAAGAAATTGAGTCACTCACCAAGCGCACCCAAGATGGTGGCACTGAAGTTGTGGAGGCCAAGGCTGGAAAGGGTTCAGCCACCCTCTCGATGGCGTATGTTTCTATTCATGCTCTCTTTTACTTATTTAAGTTTCAATGTTTTCATGAAAGTTTCTCTGTTTGGTGGCAAGAACTTTCTGGTATTGACAAGGAACACCTGCATAAGTGTCTTCCGCTAACGAGAGTCAAATTCTTGTAAAGAGGGTCTAGAGTTGCTTGACAACTCTATTTGTTCCTCTTTATGTGACCATATCCCCTTTATAGTCCTTTTAAAAAAGAAAGACTTCCTAAACCTGGAAGTAATTTAAGAAACTCTCCATTTTATCCTTGATGAGAAGCCACACAAATGTTATGACATGTTTAAGAGCACAAGTCCCAATTCTTTTCTTTCTTGAATTCACTGCACAATCAAATAAATTCACGTAAATTAAAATGGAGCGAATATATTTTGACAGGTTTTCGCAATACTAATATACAACATGATTACTTTTTCTGCATGTGTTGTCACATGCCACAACTGGAAATTAACACATGCTGCATAGTGGCCAAGATTGTGCAATCTTGATAACGTGTTGAATATAAAGTTTCCATGCACCTAGTATTGAAGTGAACTACTTGTCAAAACAATGTATTGAAGAGAACTTGCCCCACTCAGTATATCAGTAAAAGATATTGTTATAAAAAATAAGAAAGACTTCTTTGCACATCTTTCTTTGTGTGGTTACTGGGTTTTGAGCAATTTGTTTCACTTCTGCAGCTATGCTGGTGCCATCTTCGCGGATGCTTGCTTGAAGGGACTGAATGGGGTTCCAGATGTTGTAGAGTGTTCATTCGTACAGTCAACTGTGACAGACCTGCCATTCTTTGCATCCAAGGTAATGATATCCTCTTCTAACCTAAATGGTGCTTGAGTGCCTATTTGCTATTAAATGTATCTGTCTTGCCATCACTCGATTTTGCATCTGTATAGAGGGATCTTCATTTTCTGTCAGTCGATGACATTATTTTGTTGGTTATCTTTCTTCTGATTTCAACACTTGTTTGAACTATTTTCAGGTGAGACTTGGGAAAAATGGCGTGGAAGAAGTCTTAGGATTAGGCGCACTTTCAGACTACGAGAAAGAAGGACTTGAAGCTCTTAAACCAGAGCTGAAATCGTCCATTGAGAAAGGAATCAAATTTGCCAACGCCTAATTAAACATAAAAAAAGAAAATGATACTTTGAAGTTTTGCCAGCTCTATTTTTGGATACATTTGAGTTGCATAATATTTTGCGAGCTCCTCGCTGCATTAGATTTAGCTTTTATAGTCTGAGATAGTAGAGGTGTTAGATATATAGCATATATATATTTGTAGAAAATAATCATTGGCAAACTTGTGATGGGTGCATTTTCCTTAAATAATCTACCACGTTCAACATGCAGATTCATTTATTACACATGCAGATTTATTTGGTAAAAGGGGAGTAGTAAATTGGGTTTTCTTAACTCTATTTTATTAGAATGTAATTGTTAATTAAGTCATTTTGGTATTCATAAGTTGGAAAAAATAATATATTTAAATAAGGTCTTAGAATCTTGATTAGTTAATCTCGTCTCTTGATTTATTACTTTCCTGAATTAGTGTGGTTTTCTTGACTTGAGATGGTTCCTGCATACATAAATTTCCTCCAATATTTTCTACTGCGCCATAATTAATCTAAAATCCGAGTAAGGTGCCATGATGTAAGTTATTTGCATATGATATAGTTTTGATAAATGAGATTCATAGTGTAGTTAACACTATTAAGCTTGAGGTTTGGTGACAAACTCTGGAGGTCTAAAGAGTTCAGGTTAAGCTATCACACATCGTATTATTACAAAATGGATGAAATGAAGGCTCACATCCAGAATCTTATGTGATAAGAAGATGTCATAAAAACTTAAAAGACAAGTTCTAAAAGTCAGATGATCCATTGTATCACATAATTCAAATAAGGACATATTTCATTACGACTTTTTTATTTGATTTCATAGTCCTAAAATATAACAAAAATAATTAAATGATTATTGTATCTGCTGAGAAATTTATTTCAAAAAGTCGAACGACATTTCATTAAGTTTTTTTGTGCTTTTAATATAATATAATATGTGTAAAACAGCACGTTAATAATTGTACGCCGTCAATATTCAGTATAATATTTAAGTTAAATATGTTAGTATGATACATGAAGAGGGGTATGTTGCTTTAATAAAGTATCTTTAATAAAATATCTTTGATAAAATTCAATTTGATAGTGAATCAACTTGGTGTTATTAACAACTTATGATTAAGTATGTCTGGAAAGATATATTGCTAAAAGATTTTTAGGTTTTTAGAAGTATGTTCAAAATAAAATAGGGTTTATACTTATTAAGAACATAAAAATCATTTAATATTTTGAAGGAGATTTCGGTCAACTAACATTTATATTCATACCATATAATAACTAGTTTCAATAAATGTGCGATACATGTTAATAATAATACTAGATATTTAGTCGATCAAACATTTCATGTTCGTCAATTATACATATAAATGAAGAACAATTTGAATTTAATATAAAATCTTGAGGATAAACTTGTGTGTTGGAATATTATTATCCAGTGTTATTACATTTTAAATCCTGAGGTGAATTTTGAGTAGAAATATAAAAAATATTAAACTCAACCCTATTTTAACCAAAAATCTCATAAATGATGTGCGGCTCATAACATCACATATTAAATAAATGTCCAAAAGTTTCTAAGCTTAGTAAATGTGATTAATTTTTGCTTGCTTAAATACATAAATATAGCTACTTCCCTTTTAACTTAACATCAAATTGACATTTATACCCTCAAATTTTGAGTGTACATAAATAAACACTTAAATTTATATAAATTTAAACAAGTAAACATACATATTCTATATGACATAATACACATGTAGGACGCTACATAAGACGTGTATTGCTACGTAGGACACTACACATATTACATGCGTCTACTTATTCAACTTTATACACGTTTAGATTTTTATTTATTCACACCCAAAATTGAAAAACATATATATCAACTAAGACCAAATTAAATAAACATAATATATAAGCACTCCCTTTAACTTAATCCCAACCAACATCTATGCCAAACTTGTATAAAGTTGAACAAATAGACACATATATCTTACATGACGTCCTACTTGACAATTTCACATCCTACGTATATTATGTCACGTAGGACACATATATCTATTTATTAAATTTCATACATATTTAAACGTCTACTGATACATACTCAAAGTTAAAGAATATAATCAAATTAAAAAAATATATGTATACATTATATCAATTAAAAAACACATTCATATATTATACTTAAACAAACAAATGAGTGTTAAACCATGTGTTCATACATAAATATAAGCTAAATCATGTGATTATACATGACCTAAATAATTTTCAACCATATAGTTTAATTTTTCCCCGATATAAAATGTAACAAGTAAAAATGATCCCGAGAAAAAGCACGAGGGTAAGCAAGTAAAGTAAAAACAAAAATAATATTATGTCATCCCACGTTTTCCCAACATATTACGTGGCAAAAGGACAATGCCTCTTTGGTAATAACAGTAGGCTCCGACACGACAAGCGCGTGTCAACAACATTATAAAAGAGAAAGTAAACTGTACGTACATAACCCAAGCGAGTACACTTTTAGATCCGACCCGAAAAAACTCTCTCTCTCTCTCAACAGGTAATCATCTCTCTCTCTCTCTCTTCTGCTATGCTCTGTCCCCAATTTTCTTAACCCTAATTTTATTGTTCCCCAATTTTTTTTATTTTTTATTTTTACTTTTTTTTGTAATTTTTTTTGTTTTTACTATTTTATTATTTTTGGAAGAACCCTAGTTCCGTACCGGCTTTGATTTACCTGAAAATTGAATCGCTTTTTTTTTTCCGATCTGTTTGAGCTAGGGTTTCGGAATATTGTTGTTACGATTCATGGGGTTCTGAGGAACCCTATTTTTTTTTTATGGTTGAAGATGTTATGGTGATTTTGGTGGATTTTTTTCAGGTTTCTTGTGTTATTTGGTTTGATTTCATGTATGGCTTCACATGTCGACGATTTGAAATCTAGAGAAAGGTTAAGGTGGGGAAGCCCTACCAAAGTTTATACCAGGAAGCGTAGAAGGATCCAGAAGAAGGATGACCCGATTCCGATCTCCGCTGCGCCGGATGTCAACAAGGGGAGCAGCAAGGATGCGAATGGTTTTGTTGTACAGGCTGGGGAAATGGAATCTTCAGAAGAATCGGAGCGGTTGCAGTACCGTCAGGAGGAGGAAGAACCTCAATTGAAAGATTCTTTGCCGTGTGATTTGGAATTGGAAGATGGGAGGGATAGGGATCAGGTAGAATTGATAAATGGTAGACAAGGGCAGGATGATACCCTTGGATCACAGGGAGATTTAGATGGCAGAGATGTGGCTAACGTTGGTGGCAGCCCAATTGTGGAGGCTAATAATGGTGGGGATGTTCGGGGTGAAGAGGCTGCTATGGCGAGTTATACAGATGGATTAACTAGAGAGCATGCTGAGCTGGATTCGACAGTTAAACCTGTAATTTCTAGGGTTCGAGATAGAATTAGGATTAATATAGGGGGAGCGACATCAAGAGTGGAGATTAGAGGTATTAGGAGGGACTTAGTGGGTGAGCTTGATCAGATTAGGAGTTTAGTTATAGAGCTTGAAGCTAAGGAGCTTCAGCTGGCCACACATGATACAAATACTAATGGTGGTTTTAATAATGTTGGTAGGATAACCGCTATTCCTAGTGGTGCTGTTAATTCTAATAGTCAACCACGATATATCGATAATGGTGTGATGAATAGTAGGGCTTTAGTGCGAGTGAATTCAGAGATGGGTTTGGTGGGGCACCCTGGATCGAGACCATTCCAGCGACCAAGGGTTGCAGTTGTGGAAAACAATAATGTAGTTGCTGAGTTTGTGGAGAAGGAGAAGAGGACCCCGAAGGCCAATCAGTATTACACTAATACCGAATTCTTACTTGGGAAGGATAGATTGCCTCCGGAAAGGAATAAAAAATTTAAGCCAAATGGTGCTGGGAGGAAACACAATGGTGAGTTGGAGCAGGGGTATCCATTTGGCGCTGGCTTTGGCTTTGATAAACATAGGAATCAGGTGTTTAAGAGATGCACCACCCTGCTTCAGAGGTTAATGAAGCACAAGCATGGGTGGGTATTTAATGAGCCAGTGAACGTGGAGGGTCTTGGGCTGCATGATTATCATGCTATCATCAAGCATCCTATGGATTTGGGCACTATCAAAGCTAGGTTATCTCAAAATCTGTACAAGTCTCCCAGGGAGTTTGCTGAGGATGTGAGACTTGTCTTCCGTAATGCCATGACTTATAATCCCAAAGGACATGATGTTCATGTTATGTCGGAACAGTTGTTAAAGATTTTTGAAGAGAGGTGGGCGGTTATAGAGGGCGAGTTTAATCCGGATTGGAGGTATCAAATGTATCATGATGCAGGTTTGCCTACCCCCACTTCAAGAAAGGTCCCTCAGCCTTCTCCCTTTGCCCGTGCTTCTGTAACTTCTCATGCCGCTCCACCTGCTTCTCAAGCAAGGACTTTGGATAGGTCTGAGTCAATGACTGGACCAGCTGATTTCAGGTTCAAGCCATCACGCGTTGCTCATGTTGGTAGGGTACCAGTTCCTAAGAAACCTAAAGCAAATGATCCCGATAAAAGGGATATGACCTATGAAGAAAAACAGAGACTCAGCACACATCTTCAGAGTTTACCTTTAGAAAAGCTTGATGCTGTTGTTCAGATTATTAAGAAGAGGAACTCCACATTTTATCAACATGATGATGTGATTGAAGTAGACATAGACAGTGTTGATGCGGAAAGCCTCTGGGAGCTTGAAAGGTTTGTGACCAATTACAAAAAGAACTTAAGCAAGCAGAAGAGAAAGACTGAACTTGCTCAGCAAGCCAGAGTAACTACACGGACTGCCCCAGTCATGGTGAGCTTTGATCTAGATATCCCTCTCTCTTTTCCTTCTCCACCTTCGTTTTACATTTTTGTCTGGTAGGGATTTCTTAATTTGTGGCATTTCTTTACAGAATTCTGCTCCTATGGTTGCTGGTGCACTGAACAGTATTACTGGTAAGCCTCTTATACATGTGACTATTTTCCCAGAGTGATATCAAGTTTCATGCTTAAGGTGGAAAATACTCATAAAACATGGTTCTATGGTTCTTTGTTTTTTTTACATGACTAGCTAAAAATAACACCAGTGCTCTTGCTACAAGTGCAGAAGCGGGAAGACAGATGGATAATGCAAGCAGTTCCAGCAGTTCAAGCAGTTCCAGCAGCGATTCAGGTTCATCGTCAAGTGGTAATACTGATTATCTTTTGCATGTTTCATCTTTAAATGCACCATAATTGTCGCATGTTTAATTTTATTGATTTTGCAGCCAGTAGTTCACTGCATGTGTCTGATATCTTTTGCTCTATCTTTTCAGATTCTGATAGCGATAGTTCCTCTGGATCCGGATCTGAAGCAGGCCATTGATGTGAAAGGCCACTTAGCGCAGGTGAGTCAGTTAGCTAACTTTTTTCTTATTTCTTGCGGACTTGCACCTTTTTTGTGATTGGTTTGGCTCTTGCAAAGTTCTCTTGCGCATGCTGTTGATTAAATCATTGATGGTTAACATATGGTAGTTTGGGTGGGGGAGGGACATGTTGATGGTGTATGCAACTCTAGTCCGTAAATATCTTTAGATAAGATTGTTGTGGACTAGATAGTTGTAAAGCTAATTAACGTATCTTATTACTTGTTATCTTTTTAATTTTTAATTAAAAAAAAGACCTATGGAATAAATAATAAAGAAGAAGTCATAAGTTTCTGAAAATGATTAATGTTGATCCCTATTTAACACAAAATATTGTCATACCATATAAGTTAGCACATTAATGGTATCACCAAATTATCTTAAAAGTTGGAAAATTTTGTGATTGCCTTGTTTGTCAATATTTGGTAAGTACCCCTTTTGTGTAGTACTCCTTAAATATTGAATATTAAATCTAGTGTCCACATTATTTGATTTTTCAATTTTCTACTTATCTTAGGTTAGCTTTGAATTCGCCTGGATTATCAATCAGTCCATTGAAGGATTATTTACTATTTGATTTGAAATCATTCGAAATGATAATAAGATATGGCTAAGTCGTTCTTTTTCTGGGTAAAAAATGATTTTTTGCATCCAAATAGTGTGTGAGCTTCTGGACTGCTTTTTGGGGTCAAGTGCTATATGCATCTTTGTTGCTATTCACTATTTTATTCCATTATTGAATTTTCTCTTAACAATGTTTATGATGTTTCTTCTTAGATTCAGGAGAAGTTCTAAATTCTTTTGTCTATCTTGTTGTTTTGCAGGAATTCTTCATGGATGTCTTTAGCTGTGTACGCATCTGAAGGTTCCAAGATGAAGGTCCTCTTCTGGTTGAAGGACGGCTGCAATCAAGAACTTCAAGTTTTATAATCGAAGAGATAAGTGATTTTGGAAGAGTCAGACATCTCATTCTTAACATTATTTATGATGTTATTTCTATACAAGTGTTATTGGTTATGGTAGTCATGTGAGAGATGTAGCACCTGTAAATTGCTTCACCAGTTTTGCTTATACATGTGCTGGGATTTTCATTCATAGCATTGCACACAGTTAGAGCAGCTAGGTTTGCTTTGTGCGATGTCCTGCAGCTGGACTTGGTTGTAGTTGTAGAAACCAAGTATGATGGTAGGAATGCATATTGTAAAAATTATTAGGGATCTTAAGTGGAAATGATAATGGAGGTGTGTACATATTTTCCCATTCATCTTCCGGGCAACTTTTTGCAAAGAATTTATATGTATTTTCTCCTGAAGTAGACGCAACCAGGATTGAACGTCAGTTAAGCTCTCATGTCCATCCTCTTGTATGTCCGAAAATGCTACTGTGTATGTTGGTCTTTTGACTTGGAATTAATAGAATGAATCCTGAGGGATCTTGGTTGATTTTTCTGAGTTGTGTATGATCTCTTGTTATGTTCTGAAAGTTCACAAGAGTAGTTGTGGTATTTGATTGCCTCTTATTATGGTTTTAAGTTTTATCATAAGTACTGATTTTTACTGCTATTTTAGACTATAGTCTAGTAATAAATATTTTTTGACTAACTGCATCATGCAGGAGATGAACTTTCTCTTATTCAAAACCGTGCATGAGATTTTCATTGGTATGATATACACATGAATTACATGTTTAGCTATTGTCATGCAACGTAAATATGGTTGGGGCAATGTTAAGGAAAGTTCGACGTGATTTTTCATTTAGGCATCTTAATTAAGTCATGTACCTATTGAACAATCATTTTGACACTTTTTAACAACTTGCATAATATTGTTCGTTTGTTTTCGTTTTTCCATAAGCTGTGACCTATTTTTTCCAGATCAAGTGTTTTGTTTTTTCGAGAATAGTATTTTCAAATCAATATTTAATTAGACCTACATGCAAAACCCTAATGGCTCGTTTGATGTGAGGTAGAAGGTATCATAATTGCAGAAAAAAAAAATGTAGGATTATTTTATTCCATGTTTGATTGGAGGTATTAGGTAGTCATTGGATTAGTTATCCCACCATTTTTGTCATAGTGACGGGATAATTTATCCTATATAGATGAAATAACTTATCTCGAAATTAATTATTCTGTGATAACTTGTTCCCAACTAAACGACCCCTAAGTGTGGCCATCCTAGCCAATAAATCATATTCGAAAATCAATTCAACAATATAAATTGTAGGGAAAAGCCTCAAGAGAAAGTAAATTTAACATACCGCAAATCACTTTTCAAATCTTAGCCCAAAGTCACAAAGTAATTATTTTGTTCCTATAACATATCAATGACTAATTAATCACTGGAAAATTATTATAACTCTCATAAATCATTACCTATATATTCTCGAATATAAATCTTTTAATCATATTTAAGCCCAAAACTTCATCATCCAAGCCATCCTTTACTTACAAATCCTTATGACCTTAAAATTTAGCTAGCTCTCCAAATTTTCAAAGGAAAATTTTCGATAAAGTTTTCTTTATTTCTAGGCTTATTTTCAACCTGTTAGTGAATCACAAATATATAATATAACCATACATTGCTCTACCCATCACACCCCTATTAATAAATATCGGGAAAAGAATCAAAATTATCGCTATACTTCTATTTATTAGTTAAAGTTTATTGTTCGTATATTATCCGACTATTTTAAACAACATCAATCACTAATAAAGTGGGGGATTCTATCACTATTACAGTGAAAAAATCAAGTTAATTGCTGAAAAAATGATTTTTATTGACTTCCTAAAACTCTGGAGAAATTCTATCCCTATCTCCCAACAACTAAGTGAGAGACCTAAATTCAAACAAAAATTACTCTATTATAGGTGCCTAGGTGGTGGCCTTAAAAAAAAGCAAGTATCACGGTAACAAATAAAGAATTTTACTGTAATAATACAATTGTCGCTATATTATATTTAGAGATAATAATAAATATAGATATTTATAATCAATACTCTATATAAATATCGTTAAATGCTTTAGCGATTCTGAACGAAAATATAAAAGGCAAATCTTAATGTCTCATATGTGATAATGTGCATATCTTTATAAAAAATAATTTAAATTAGGTTTATCATATATGCATACGTGTAATGCATAAATATAAAAAAGCAGCCGTCGTCAAATAGAGGCCAGCTTGCATCAATTTTGCTAGTTGGTTTATTAGATAAGTTAATTCTCAAATAAGATAAATGTGTTAAGTTGGTAAACTGTTGAAGGGGAAAAAAAGCTGAAAAAGAGATGAATCATGAATTCATACACAGATTTAAGATATAGACATTTCCTTCCTCGAGATTATTTAATTAATTTTAAAAGTTGAGTTTGACAATACAAATAATTTGATATCTTAAAACTGAATTTTGATATTCAAAAATTGTATGGAAGGTATCATAAATTGCAATTCTCTGATAAAATATATTTTAAAATATTGGAATAAAGCACAAGTACCTCCCTAGATTAGGTCCGAAATTCCAAAAACACATTTTAACTAAACTAAAGTCCTATTATCCCTACTCCGAACTCATTTTTTTTTGTAATTTTATACACTTTTTGATTTACGTAGGACACTCTGTCACTCGACATAGTTGAGGCGCGTGAGAGATGTTTGGATGTCACGTAAGTCAAAAAGGTATATAAAATTATAAAAAAATGGGTTCGAAGGTAATAGGACCTTAATTAGTTTGGTTAAGATATATCTCTGAAATTTTACTCATAGTCTAAAAATATTTATACCTTATCCCTAAAATATTAGTCAATGTGCATATCGTTTGAATTTCCAAAAAAAGAAATAAGTAGGGAATATTGTGGACATTGTCTAGCAGCCAAGTAAACATTGTCGACATCCTCTTTTTATATATGCATATCTAACTAATTAGCCAACCTTGTTTAATTATATATAATCCTCATTAATTAGAACTTATTATATTAAATGAAGCTTAATTAATTAATGAATCACTATATATTGTAGGGCCACTTTTGGACAATCACGTATGATATAACATCCACCACGAATATAAAGATCCATTGGTGCAGTACTGTCTGCGCAAGTGACAAAATGGCATGTTGGATAAGATAGAAATCGACCGATCGAAAACGAGTTAAATAAAAGCGAATAAATATTAAAAAATGAGTTGATAAAAGGGATGATATAGATAATCATATTATTCCTTGACTTTTTAAATAGTTGAAATACACACTAAAAAGTCAAAATAACACTCCTAAAAAGCAAGAACTTGTGAAATTAATACACATACAAATAAGTATTGATAATATAAATATTCATATAATTATTCGTCTGAATATTTATTTTTTAGTGAATAATATATATCCATTTTTCGTATTCATTTTTAAAGAATCGATTATCCAACTCATATCTAATGGATCAGTTTAAATAGTTACTCATTTTAAAAACCATTTTGCTAGGCTGCATACCAAAAAGGTGCATTAAAAAAATTCAGGTTGACAACTTGAATAGCTAGTAATATAATTTCTCTTTGAACAGGTCAAATGGCCTAAAAAGTAGAATACAAAAAAAGCTTGTTTTAAACAAGTTATCTAATCACTACTACACTTTTCTTTCACATTTTTAGCACTTATCTTATTTGATTGTGAACCCCCCCTTGTCAATAATACTATATACTATGATGAATATTAATATTTAGGACTATATATAGTTCAAATATAACTCTCTTCATTTCATTTCATGCAAACCTTAGATATATATCATTAATTATTCAAGAATTAATGTCTAGTACTTCTAGGTTTTTGTTATGGTTCATTTTTATTATCTTGCTTTCATATTGTATAAGCTTAGAAAGTCGTCCTCTTGAGACATTGTTACCAAGGAAGAGGAGTACACTTATGGAGACTGCTCAAGAAATTTTGAGGGAAAGATTACAAAGAAAAGATGCATTCAAGTATCACGTCAACCGGCTTAGTCCTGACGGACCTGATCCTCGACATCACTAGGGCATGAGCTGATTCAGAATTTCAAGATGATGAATGAATTATTTAAATTTACCAGGTTCAACTTTTAGGTTCTTGAGTTTAACTCATTACACTTTTGATCAAATTATATGTTCAAAATTTTTATTTTTGAAAATTTAAGGATTTTTTACATATGTACTTGTGTTGAAAATATTTGGATTAGTTGAACTCATTGAAAACATATACAAAATTTAGTAATAATAAAAGGAATTTTTATTCGTCTGAAATACGATTGTAACTTCACCAATAATTCTGTTTTTGCTTTACTTTTTTGAATTCCTAAAAATTGGCTTGTAAATGCGAAAATATGCGTTAAAAATGGCAAAACTATACACAATGCTTCCCCAACTCATTAAGGAGGTCCTCATAAAGTTTTTTCATAAAATATATTGAGTGCTCCAAGGCGCCGGATCCATGGGTTAATACACACGTAAAACCAAGAAAGTCGACTAATTGTTAAAAGTTGGCTCGTAAATGCGAAAATATGTCTTGTAAAATGGTGGGACTATACGAAATACTTCCCCAATTCATTATTGAGGTCCTCATAAAGTTTTTTCAGAAAATTTTTGGGTGCTCTAAGGCGCCAAATCCATGGGCTAATACACACGAAAAACCAAGAAAGTCGGCTAATTCCTAATAGTTGGCTCGTAAATGCGAATATACATTAAAAATGGTGGGATAATACGCAATGCTTCCCTAACTCATTACAGAGGTACTCATAAAGTTTTTTCAAAAAAAAATTTTGGGTGCTCCAAGGCGCCAGATCCATGGGTTAGTACACACGAAAAAACAAGAAAGTACGCTAATTCCTAAAAGTTGGCTCGTAAATGTAAAAATATTCCTTAAAAATGGTGGGACAATACACAATGTTTCTCTTACTCATTACAAAGGTCCTCATAAAGTTTTTTCAAAAAAAAAATCCGTTGCTCCAATACGTCAGATCTATGGGTTAATACATACGAAAAACCTAAAAAGATAGCTACTTTCTAAAAGTTGGCTCATAAATGTGAAAATATGCCTTAGAAATGGTAGAACTATATGCAATGTTTGTCCAACTCACTACGGAGGTCCTAAAAAAAAATCAGAAAAAATATTTGGGTGCTCCAATTCCGCCAAATCCATGGGTTAGTACGCACGAAAAACAACAAAGTCGGTTTGTTCCTAAAAGTTGGCTCGTAAATACGAAACTATGCCATCAAAAAATGGTGGGACTATACGCAATGCTTCTAAAACTCATTACGGAGGTTCTTATAAGGTTTTTTTAGAAAAATAATTTTGGGTTCTCTAAGGCACTAGATCCTTGGGCTAATACACACGAATTTTTTTTGCCAAAAATAAGTCGGGATCACGTATCACCAAAAATTCATGGACTATTACACACGAAAAATGGTAAACTCCGTCTTTCCCGCATTGGGACTTGTTTGAATTTGAAAATGCATATGTTTGCCCCTCGCGACCAACTCACGCCATTACAAGGTTGTGATTGACGTCCATGAATAATTTCGGCAATAAAAAGTCGGGATCATGAATCACCAAAAATCCATGGACCATAGCATAAGAAAATCGGTAAATTTGGTTTTTTCCGCATTGGGGCTTGTTTGAACTTCAAAATGTGTTTGTTTGCCCATCGCGACCAACTCACGCCATTATAAGATCATAACTGACGTCCATGAATAATTTCGGCAAAAAAAAGTCTGAATCACGTATCACCAAAAATCCATAGACTAAGCACACGAAAATTGATAAATTTTGCTAAAATTTCATAACAATAAAGGTAACATCTCTAATACTTGTAACCTTTGTTTCTCTGCTATTCTAATTTGTGTATGTTTTTCTTTTTTATTATATAGAAATTTAATTGATATGTTGTTCGTTTTTTTTTAATTTGTGATTTTATCATTCTATCTTTTTAAATTTTATTTATTTTGTAAATTTTGAATTTCTCTTTTCTTTGTTATTATAACACTATTTTTATGCCTGATTGTGTTGTTTGACAAGTCAATAAATTAGTTTTGTGTGATTATAAAGAATTAAATTAGATTATCTATTGTTATAAGCATATCACACACTCTATTAGTTTTCTCCATAAAGATATATAGTCCATGAATTTTTGGTGATTCGAGATTTCAGAATTTTTTTTATCGAAATTTTTCATGGACGTCCGTTACGACCTTATTAATGTCGTCAATTGGTCCCGAGGGAAAACGGTCCCATTTTCAAGTTCAAACAAGCCCCAAAGCATTAAAAAACCCAAATTTTACCCATTTTTGTGTGTTATAGTCCACAAATTTTTGGTGATAGAATTTCATAATTTTTTTTTTGTCAAAATTTTTCATGTACGTCTGTTACGACCTTATTAAAGGAGCTAGTTAGTCCCAAGGGGCAAACATGCCCATTTTAAAGTTCAAATGAGCCCCAAAGCAGGAAAAAGCAGGTTTTACCAATTTTTGTGTTCCCCGAGATTTTAGAACTTTTTTCATGAAATTTTTCATGAACGTCCATTACAACCTTATTAATGTCGTCAGTTGGTTTCGAAGGGCAACATGATCATTTTCAAGTTCAAACGAGCTCCAAAGCAGGAAAAATCAGATTTTACCAATTTTCATGTGTTATAGTCCATGGATTTTTGGTGATTGGATTCCATAATTTTTATCGCCGAAATATTTCATTGACGTCTGTTACAACCTTATTAATGGAGCTAGTGGTCCCGAGGGGAAAACATGCCTATTTTCAAGGTCAAACGAGCCTCAAAGCAGAAAAATCTAGATTTTACCGATTTTCATGTACTATAGTCCATGAATTTTTTGTGATTCGAGATTTCAGAACTTTTTTTGCCGAAATTTTTCATGGATGTCCGTTACAACCTTATTAATGTCGTCAGTTGGTACCGAGGGGCAAATGAGCTCATTTTCAAGTTCAAACGAGACCCAAGGCAGGAAAAACCAAATTTTACCGATTTTCGTGTGCTATAGTCCACAAATTTTTGGTGATAGGATTCTGAAAAAAAAAATTGCCGAAATTTTTCATGAATGTCCATTACGATCTTATTAATGGAGTCAGTTGGTTCCGAGGATCAAACATGCCCATTTTTAAGTTCAAACGAGCCTCAAAGTAGGAAAAGCCACATTTTACCGATTTTCGATTGATATAGTCCATGGATTTTTGGTGATTCGAGATTTCAGAATTTTTTTGCCAAAAATTTTCATGGATGTTCGTTACGACCTTATTAATTCCATCAGTTGGTCCCGAGGGGTAAACGAGACCATTTTCAGGTTCAAATGAGCCCCAAAGCAGGAAAAACCTGATTTTACCAATTTTCGTGTGCTATAATCCACTGATATTTAATGATAGGATTTCAAATTTTTTCATAGACATTTGTTACGACCTTATTAATGTAGACAGTTGGTTCCGAGGGGAAAACGGGCCTATTTTCAAGTTCAAACGAGCCACAAAGCAGGAAAAGCAGATTTTACCAATTTTTGTGTGCAAAGTCCATGGATTTTTGGTAATTTGGGATTCCACAACTTTTTTTGCCGAAATTTTTTACGGACGTCCATTACGACCTTATTTATGCCGTTAGTTGGTCTCGAGGGGCACACGGGTCCATTTTCAAGTTCAAACAAGCCAAAAGTAAGGAAAACCCAGATTTTAATAATTTTCGTGTGCTATAGTCCACGAATGTTTGGTGATAGGCTTTCAAAAATAAATTTTGCCAAAAATTTTGATGGGCGTCCGTTATGACCTTATTAATGGCGCTAGTTGGTCCCGAGGGGTAAACATGCTCATTTATAAGTTCAAACGAGCCCCAGAGCAGTGAAAATTAGGTTTTGCCAATTTTTGTGTGCTATAATAAGTCCATGCATAATAGGTGATTTGGGATTTTGGAACTTTTTTGCCGAAATTTTTCATGAGTGTCCGTTACGACCTTATTAATGCTGCTAGTTTGTCCCGAGGGATAAACGGGACCCATTTTCAAGTTCAAACGAGCTCCAAAGCAGGAAAAACTAAATTTTACCAATTATCGTGTGCTATAGTCCACAGATTTTTGGTGATAGGATTCCGTAATGTTTTTTGGTGAAATTTTTCATAGACGTCCGTTATAACTTTATTAATTGAGTCAGTTGATCCTGAGGGGCAAACGGGTCCATTTTCAAGTTCAAACGTGCCCCAAAGAAGGCAAAACCCGATTTTACCTATTTTTCTGTGCTATAGTCCACAAATTTTTGTTAATAGGATTTCAAAAAAAAAATTAATCGGATTTTTCATAGACGTCCATTACGACCTTATTAATGGGGTCACTTGGTCCCGATGGGCAAACATGCCCATTTTAAAGTTAAAATGATCCCCAAAGCAGAAAAAACTAGATTTAATCGATTTTTGTGTGTTACATTCCATGAATTTTTGGTGATTCAGGATTCCAGATTTTTTTTTTATCAAAATTTTTCATGAACTTATTACGACCTTATTAATGCAGTCAATTAGTCCTGAGGGGCAAACAAACCAATTTTCAAGTTCAAACGATCCACAAAGTAGGAAAAAATCACATTTTACCGATTTTCGTGTGTTATAGTCCATGAATTTTTGGTGATTCGAGATTTCAAAACTTTTTTTACTAAAATTTTTCATGAACGTCCGTTAGACCTTATTAATGCCGTCATTTGGTCCCGAAGAGCAAACATACCCATTTTCAAGTTTAAACGAGCCCCAAAGCAGGAAAAACCAGGTTTTACCGATTTTCGTGTGCTATAGTCCAGGGATTTTTGGTGATTCGAGAATCCACTTTTTTTATCAAAATTTTTCATGAACGTCTGTTAGACCTTATTAATGCCGTCATTTGGTCCCAAGCGCCACTCATACCCATTTTCAAGTTCAAACGAGCCTCAAAGTAAAAAAAACCAGGTTTTACCGATTTTCGTGTGGTATAGTCCATGGATTTTTGGTGATTTGGGATTCCCAAACTTTTTTATCCAAAAATTTTTATGAACGCTCGTTACGACCTTATTATTGCCGACAATTGTCTTGAGGGGCAAATGGCCCATTTTCAAGTTCAAACGAGACCCAAGGGAGGAACAACCAGATTTTCTTGATTTTTGTGTGCTATAGTCCATGAATTTTTAGTCATTTGGGATTCCAGAACTTTTTTTGCCAAAATATTTCATGGACACCCGTTACGACCTTATTAATGTCGTCAGTTGGTCCAAAGGGGTAAACGTGCCCATTTTCAAGTTCAAACAAACCCAAAGCAGGAGAAACCAGATTTTACTAATTTTTGTGTGATATAGTCCACGAATATTTGGTGAAAGGATTACAGAATTTGTTTTGCCGAAATACTTCATGGACGTCCGTTACGACCTTATTAATGTAGCCAGTTAGTCCCGAGGGGAAAACAGACTCATTTTCAAGTTCAAACGAGTCCCAAAGCAGTAAAACCCAGATTTTATCATTTTTTGTGTGCTATAGTCCACGAATTTTTTGTGATAGGATTCCAGAGCTTTTGTTGCCGAAATTTTTTGTGGACGTCCGTTACGACCTTATTAATGGATTCAGTTGGTCCCAAGGGGCAAACAGACCTATTTTCAAGTTCAAACGAGTCCCAAAGTAGGTAGAACCAGATTTTACCGATTTTCATTTGTTATAGTCCACAGATTTTTGTTGATAGGATTTTGGAGTTTTTTTTGCCGAAATTTTTCATGGACGTCTGTTACGATCTTATTAATGAAGCCAGTTGGTCCCGAGGGGAAAACATGCCCATTTTCAAGTTCAAATGTGCCCCACATCAGGTTATAACAAATTTTACCGATTTTTGTGCATTATAATTCATTGATATTTGGTGATTCGAGATTTTAGAACTTTTTTTTATCAAAATTTTTTATGGACGTCCGATACGACCTTATTAATACTGTCAGTTGGTCCCGAGGGGCAAACAGGCCCATTTTCAATTTCAAACGATCCCCAAAGAAGAAAAAGCCATATTTTACTTATTTTCGTGTGCTATAGTCCATAAATTATTGGTTATAGGATTCCAAAAAAAATTTTGCCGAAATATTTCATGAACGCCCTTTACGATCTTATTTATTGAGCCAGTTGGTCCCGAAGGGTAAACGGGCCCATTTTTAAGTTCAAACGATCCCAAAACAGGAAAATCCTTATTTTACCAATTTTCATGTGCTATATAATCCATGGATTTTTTATGATTCGGGATTTTTTAACTTTTTTTGCCGAAATTCTTCATGGATGTCCTTTACGACCTTATTAATGTCGATAGTTGGTCCAGAGGGGAAAACGGGCCAATTTTAAAGTTCAAACAAGCCTAAAAGCGGGTAAACCCAGATTTTACCAATTTTCGTGTGCTATAATCCACAAATGTTTGGTGATAGGATTCTGGAATTTTTTTTGATGAAATTTTTCATGGGCGTCCATTATGGTCTTATTAATGGAGCCAATTGATCCTGAGGGGTAATCAGGCCCTTTTTCAAGTTCAAACGATTTCAAAGCAGGAAAAACCAGATTTAAACAATTTCCGTGTGCTATAGTTCATGAATTTTTGGTGATTCAAAATTCCAGAACTTTTTTTATCTAATTTTTTCATAGACGTCCGTTACGACCTAATTAATGCCGTCTAGAGGGCCAAAACGATCATTTTCAAGTTCAAACGAGCTCCAAAACAGGAAAACCCAAATTTTACCTGTTTCTGTATGTCATAGTCCACTGAATTTTGGTGATAGGATTCTGAAAAAAGAATTACCAAAATTTTTAATGGATGTCTGTTACAACTTTATTAATGGAGTCGGTTGGTCCCGAGGGCCAAACGGATCCATTTTCAAGTTCAAACGATTCCCAAAGCAGGAAAAACCAAGTTTTACCAATATTTGTGTGCTATAGTCCATGGAGTTTTACTGATTCGGGATTCCCAAACATTTTTATCCAAAATTTATCGTGGACGTTCGTTACGACCTTATTATCACCGCTAGTTGTACTAAGGGGTAAACTGGCCTATTTTCAAGTTCAAACAAGTCCCAAAGCAAGAAAACCCCGAATCTATCAATTTTCGGGTGCTATATTCCACAGATTTTTGGTGATAGGATTCCAAAAAAAAATTTGACAAAATTTTTTATGAATGTCTGTTACGACCTTATTAATGGATATAGTTGATCCCCAAGGGCAAACGGTCCCATTTACAAGTTCAAACGAAACCCAAAGGACGAACAACCAGATTTTACCGATTTTAATGAGCTATAGTTCATGGATATTTTGTGATTCGGGATTCTGAAACTTTGTTTGCCAAATTTTTTATGGACGTCAGTTATGACCTTATTAATGCCATCAGTTGGTCCAAAGGGGCAAACGGGCCCATTTTCAAGTTCAAACAAACCCAGAGCTGGAAAAATTAGATTTTACCGATTTTTGTGTGCTTTAGTCCACAAATTTTGGGTGATAGGATTCTGAAATATTTTTTACCGAATTTTTTTTCATGAACGTCCGTTACGACCATATTAATGGATCCCCAAAGAAGGAAAATCCAGATTTTACCGACCTTTGTGTGCTATATTCCACAGATTTTTTGTGATAGAAATCTAGAATTTGATTTGATGAATTTTTTCATGAATGTCTGTTACGACCTTATTTATGGAGATAGTTGGTTCTGAAGGGCAACCAGATCCATTTTCAAGTTCAAACGATACCCAAAGGAGGAATAACTAGATTTAACCGGATTTCGTGTGATATAGTCCATGGACTTTTGGTGATTCGAGATTCTGAAACTTTTTTGTTGAAATTTTTCGTGGACGTCCGTTACGATATTTTTAATGCCATCAGTTGGTCCGAAGGGGCGAACATGTCCATTTTCAAGTTCAAACAAATCCAAAGCAGGAAAAACAAGATTTAACGATTTTTGTGTGCTTTAGTCTACAAATTTTTGGTGATAGTATTCCTTAATATTTTTTGTCGAAATTTTTCATGGACGTCCCTTACGACCATATTAGTGAGCCAGTTGGTCCTGAGGGGAAAACGGGTCCATTTTCATGTTCAAATGATCCCCAATGAAGGAAAATCCTGATTTTGTCAATTTTTGTGTGCTATAGTCCACAAATTTTTGGTGATAGAATTCCAAAATCATTTTTGACGAAATTTTTTATGGACGTCGTTACGACCTTATTAATAGAGATGGTTAGTTCTTAAGGGCTAACATGCCCATTTTCAAGTTAAAACGACACCGAAGGAGGAACAACCAGATTTTACCAATTATTGTGTGCTATAGTCCGTTGCCTTTTGGTGATTCGAGATTCCAGAAGTTTTTTTGCCGAAATGTTTCATTGACGTCCGTTACGACCTAATATGTCGTCAGTTTTTCCAAAGGGGAAAACGTATTCATTTTCAAGTTCAGACGAATTCCAAAGTAGGAAAAACCAAATTTTACCCATTTTTGTGTGTTATAGTCCACAAATTTTTGGTGGTAGGACTCAGAATATTTTTTGCCGAAATTTTTTCATGGACCTTCGTTACGACTTTAGTAATAGAGATAGTTGGTATCGAGTAGTAAACAGATCCATTTTCTCTTTCAAACGAGCCCCAAAGCAGGAAAAATAAGATTTTACCAATTTTTATGTGTTATAGTCCAAGGATTTTTGGTGATTGGATTATGTAGTTATTTTTGCCGAAATTTTTAATGGACATCTCTTACAACTTTATTTATGGAGCCAGTTGGTCCCGAGGGAAAACATGTCCATTTTCAAGTTCAAATGAGCCCCAAAGCAGGAAAAACCATATTTTATCGATTTTCGTGTGTTATAGTTCAAGGATATTTGGTGATTCAGGAATCCAGAACTTATTTTGACGAAATTTTGCATGGACGTCCGATACGACCTTATTAATATCGTCAGTTGGTCCCGAGGAGCAAACGGGCCAAATTTCAAGTTCAAACGAGCCCCAAAGCAGAAAAAATGAAATTTTACCGATTTTCATGTGCTATAGTCCACGAATTTTTGGTGATAGAATATTGGAATTTTTTTTGCCGAAATATTTATGAACGTCCTTTGCGACCTTATTAATTGAGCCAGTTGGTTCCGAGGCATGAACGGGACCATTAAGTTCAAACGATCCAAAGTAGGAAAAACTAAATTTTACCAATTTTCGTGTGCTTATTGTCCATGAATTTTTAACGATTCGGGAATCCAAAATTTTTTTACCAAATTTTCATAGACGTCCGTTTAGACCTTATTAATGTCATTATTTGGTCCCGAGGGTAAACGAGTCCAATTTCAAGTTCAAACGAGTACCAAACAGAAAAACCAGATTTTACCGATTTTTGTGTGTTATAGTCCACGAATTTTTGGTGATAGGATTCCAGATATTTGTTTGCCAAAATTTTTCATGGATATCCGTTATGACCTTATTTATGGAGCCAGTTGGTCCCGATGGGCAAACGGGCCCATTTTCACGTTCAAACGATCCCCAAAGGTGGAAAAACCAGATTTTACCAATTTTTCATGTTTTATTGTCCACAGATTTTTGGTGATAGGATTATGGAGTTTTTTTTTGCCGAATTTTATATGGACGTCTGTTACGACCTTATTTATGGATCCAGTTGGTCCTGAGGAGTAAAGATGCCCATTCTCATGTTGAAATGAGCCCGAAAGCAGGATAAAACAGGTTTTTATCAATTTTTGTGTGTTATAATTCATGGATATTTGGTGATTCTGGATTCCAAAACTTTTTTTGACGAAATTTTTCATGGACATCAGATACTACCTTATTAATACTGTCAGTTGGTCCCGAGGGGTAAACGAGCCTATTTTCAAGTTCAGACGAGCCCCAAAGCAGGAGAAACCACATTTTACTGATTTTTGTGTGCTATAGTCCACTTATTTCTTGTTAAGAAAATGGTCAAATTCCTCCTCAACGTCTATTCGAATTTCCAACTATACACTTAAACTTCACGGGAGTCCTATCACCCCCAATACTATTTAAAACCGAAATAATTACCTCCCTGAATGCTTAGCTGGCATAGTGAGTGTATTTCACTCTCTTTGGGAGAGTGAGCATCAAAATCAATTATTAAAACTTTATTTTTAATATCCCTTTTTAATAAACATATGCATTTTTAATTATTTATTTTTCTTATTTGTTTTCTTTCTTTTCCATCAATATAAACAAATCTCTCAACCTTTTAGCAACTCTAAGTCTTGGTGCCACCACCGTCTTCACCGAATTCACTATTGTTCATTCCAAACAAATATAAAACTCTTGCAAAACCAATCAACCTAAATCAATTGAGATAAAATTTACATATATTTATATCACCCCAAAATACTTTGGATCTGATTTTAGAAAAATCAATATGGGTTTACTTTAAATTCGATTGGACCAATCGAAAAAAAAATATTTTTTTACTAATAGATCCTTTAATTATCAATATCAAATCTCAATCAATCAACTATATCTCAAAAATTGTCACTATTAATCTTGTTAATCCATCAACTGTCGTAGAATTAATCTCTTCCTCTTTGAAATTATAGTCGCCATAGATGATGATGTGGAAGACATCGTAGGCTCCTCCTCCTCATCTTCCTTGAGAGGATTGCTTATCTTCGGTAACCACCATTAATGACAATATTTCGTCATATTCGTCTTCTCTCCCCCTTCACTTTTTTTTTAATTTGATTTTTAGGTTTCCAATAAGCAAAACCTAAATATCTTTGAATGAGCTCTGAAATCATTATTCACCTTTCTTCCTTAAAGACTCAATTTCATGTACTTATGGTGTTCTAGTGATGGTAAAAATGGTGAAAATATTTTGGGTGTTTGAAGGGAAGGAGTATGAATATAGAAGAAAAGGGTAAAGAAATATAAAAATTGAAAATTAATAATTTGATGATGTGTCAAACGAGTAAAACTCACATGTCACCATAGATCTGGTTATGGCTTTTTAAGGGTACAATTATTTCATTTTTAAATAGTTCACGGGAGTGATAGGATTCCCGTAAAGTTTAAGTGTGTAGTTGAAAATCCGATTATACGTTGAGGGAGCATTTGACCATTTTCTCATTTTTTGTTATAGGATTCCAAATTTTTTCTTTGCCAAAATATTTCATGAACGTCCTTTACAACCTTNTTGACTTTTTAAATAGTTGAAATACACACTAAAAAGTCAAAATAACACTCCTAAAAAGCAAGAACTTATGAAATTAATACACATACAAATAAGTATTGATAATATAAATATTCATATAATTATTCGTCTGAATATTTATTTTTTAGTGAATAATATATATCCATTTTTCGTATTCATTTTTAAAGAATCGATTATCCAACTCATATCTAATGGATCAGTTTAAATAGTTACTCATTTTAAAAACCATTTTGCTAGGCTGCATACCAAAAAGGTGCATTAAAAAAATTCAGGTTGACAACTTGAATAGCTAGTAATATAATTTCTCTTTGAACAGGTCAAATGGCCTAAAAAGTAGAATACAAAAAAAGCTTGTTTTAAACAAGTTATCTAATCACTACTACACTTTTCTTTCACATTTTTAGCACTTATCTTATTTGATTGTGAACCCCCCCTTGTCAATAATACTATATACTATGATGAATATTAATATTTAGGACTATATATAGTTCAAATATAACTCTCTTCATTTCATTTCATGCAAACCTTAGATATATATCATTAATTATTCAAGAATTAATGGCTAGTACTTCTAGGTTTTTGTTCTGGTTCATTATTATTATCTTGCTTTCATATTGTATAAGCTTAGAAAGTCGTCCTCTTGAGACATTGTTGCCAAGGAAGAGGAGTACACTTATGGAGACTGCTCAAGAAATTTTGAGGGAAAGATTACAAAGAAAAGATGCATTCAAGTATCACGTCAACCGGCTTAGCCCTAACGGACCTGATCCTCGACATCACTAGAGCATAAGCCGATTCAAAATTTCAAGATGATGGATGTATTATTTAAATTTACCAGGTTCAATTTTTAGGTTCTTGAGTTTAACTTATTACACTTTTTGATCAAATTATACGTTGAAAATTTTTACTTTTGAAATTTTTAGGATATTTTTTTTCATATGTACATGTACTTGTGTTTGAAAATATTTGGATTAGCTGAACTCATTGACAACATATACAAAATTTAACAATTACACAAGGAGATTTTTATTCGTCTCAAATACGATTGTAACTTCACCATTAATTCGATTTTTGCTTTAATTTTTCAAATTCTTAAAAATTGGCTTGTAAATGTGAAAATACGCCTCAAAAAATGGTGGAACTATACACAATGATTCCCCAACTCATTAAGGAGGTCCTCATAAAGTTTTTTCATAAAATATTTTGGGTGCTCCAAGGCGCCAGATCCATAGGCTAACACACACGAAAAACCAAGAAAGTAGACTAATTGTCAAAAGTTGGCTCGTAAATGCGAAAATATGCCTTATAAAATGGTGGGACTATATGCAATGCTTCCCCAACTCATTACTGAGGTCCTCATAATTTTTTTTAAGAAAAAAATTGGATACTCCAAGGCGCCAAATCCATGGGCTAATACATACGAAAAACCAAGAAAGTCGGCTAATTCCTAAAAGTTGGTTCGTAAATGTGAAAATATGCATTAAAAATGGTGGGATAAGACGCAATGCTTCCCTAATTCATTACAGATGTCCTCATAAAGTTTTTTCATAAAATATTTTGGGTGCTCCAAGGCGCTAGATCCATAGGCTAACACACACAAAAAATAAAGAAAGTAGACTAATTGTTAAAAGTTGGCTCGTAAATGCGAAAATATGCCTTATAAAATGGTGGAACTATATGCAATGCTTCCCCAACTCATTACTGAGGTCCTCATAAATTTTTTCAGAAAATTTTTTGGGTGCTCTAAGGCCAAATCCATGGGCTAATACACACGAAAAACCAAGAAAGTCGGCTAATCCTAAAAGTTGGTTCGTAAATGCAAAAATATGCATTTAAAATGGTGGGATAATACACAATGTTTCCCTAACTCATTACAGAGGTCCTCATAAAGTTTTTTTAGAATTTTTTTTTGGGTGCAACAAGGCGCTAGATCCATGGGTTAGTACACACAAAAAAATAAGAAAGTCGGCTAATTTCTAAAAGTTGGCTCGTAAATGTAAAAATATTCCTTAAAAATGGTGGGACAATATACAATGCTTCCCTTACTCATTACAGAGGTCCTCAAAAAGTTTTTTCAAAAAAAAAATTGTTGCTCCAATGCGCCAGATCTATAGGCTAATACATACGAAAAACCTAAAAAGTTCGCTACTTCCCAAAAGTTAGCTCGTAAATGTGAAAATATGCCTTAGATGAGACTATATGCAATGCTTCTCCAACACATTACAGAGGTCCTCATAAAAAAAATCAGAAAAAATATTTGGGTGCTCCAATTCCGCCAAATTCATGGGTTAGTACACACGAAAAACTAAGAAAGTCGGCTTATTCCTAAAAGTTGACACGTAAATACAAAACTATGCCATAAAAAAATGGTGGGACTATACGCAATGTTTCTAAAACTTATTACGGAGGTTCTTATAAAGTTATTTCAGAAAAATAATTTCGGATTCTCCAAGCCGCCGGATCCATGGGCTAATAGACATGAAATATTTATTGCCAGAAACAAGTCGGGATCACGTATCACCAAAAATCTATGGCCTATAACAAACGAAAAATGGTAAACTCGGTCTTTCCCGCATTGGGACTCGTTTGAATTTGAAAATGCATCTGTTTGCCCTCGCGACCAACTCACGCCATTATAAGGTGGTAACTGACGTCCATGAATAATTTCGGCAAAAAAAAAATTGAGATCACGTATCACCAAAAATCCATGGACTATACCACACGAAAATTGGTAAATTTTTTTTTTTGCATTGGGGCTCGTTTAAACTTCAAAATGCATTTGTTTGCCCCTTGGAACCAACTCACGCCATTAGTAAGGTCGTAACAGACATCCATGAAAGATTTCGGCCAAAAACAAGTCGATATCACGTATCACCAAAAATTCATGGACTATATCACATGAAAATCGTTAAATTTGGTTTTTTCAACATTGGGTCTCGATTGAATTTAAAAATGCGTTCATTTGCCCCTCAGGACCAACTCACGACATTAATAATGTCGTAACAAACGAGCCCTAAAGTAGAAAAAATCATATTTTACCAATTTTCGTGTGCTATAGTCCACAAATTTTTGGTGATAGGATTTCCAAAAAAAAATTGCCGAAATTTTTCATGGACGTCCGTTACAACCTTATTAATATAGTCAGTTGGTTTTGAAGGGCAAACAGATCCATTTTTAAGTTCAAACGAGCTCCAAAACAGGAAAAATAAGATTTTACAAATTTTCGTGTGCTATAGTCCATGGGTATTTGGTGATTCAAGATTCCAAAATTTTTTTGCCGAATTTTTTTCTTGTACGTCCGTTACGATCTTATTAATGTCATCAGTTGGTCTCGAGAGGAAAATAGGCCCATTTTCAATTTCAAACGAGCCCCAAAGTAGAAAAAACTAGATTTTACCGATTTTCGTATGCTATAGTTCACAGATTTTTGGTGATAGGATTCCAAAAGATTTTTTGATGAAATTTTTCAAGGACGTTTGTTACGACCTTATTAATGGAGTCAGTTGGTCCCAAGGGGCAAACGTGCCCATTTTCAAGTTCAAACGATCCCCAAAGATTGAAAAACTAGATTTTATCGAATTTCGTGTGCTATAATCCATGAATTTTTAGTGATTCAGGATTCTGGAACTTTTTTTGCCAAAATTTTTCACAGATGTCCGTTACGACCTTATTAATGGAGTTAGTTGGTCCCGAGGGGAATACGGGCCCATTTTCAAGTTCAAACAACCCCCAAAGTAGGAAAAACCAGATTTTACCGATTTTTGTGTGCTATAGTCCATAAATTTTTGGTGATTGAATTCCAGAATTTTTTTTGTCGAAATTTTTCATGGACCTCCATTACGACCTTATTAATGGAGTCAGTTTGTCCCAAGGGGTAAACGGGACTATTTTCAAATTCAAATGATCCCTAAAGAAGGAAAAAACAGATTTTATCGATTTTCGTATTCTATAGTCCATGGATTTTTGGTGATATAATTCCAGAATTTTTGTGCTAAAATTTTTTATTGGCGTCCGTTACGACGTTATTAATGGAGTCAATTGGTCCCGTGGAGCAAAGAGACCCATTTTCAAGTTCAAATGAGCACCAAAGCAGGAAAAATCAGATTTTACCGATTTTCATGTGTTATAGTTCATGGATATTTGGCGATTCATGATTCCAGAATTTTTTTGTCGAAATTTTTCACGGACGTCCGTTACGACCTTATTAATGCCATCAATTGGTCCCGAGGGGTAAACGAGTCCATTTTCAAGTTCAAACGTGCAACAAAGCAGGAAAAAACCAGATTTTACCGATTTTTGTGTGTTGTAGTCCACATATTTTTGGAGATAGGATTCCAGAATGTTTTTTGCCAAAATTTTTCATTAACGTCCGTTACGACCTTATTAATGGAGCCAATTGGTCTCAAGGGGCAAACATGCCCATTTTTAACTTCAAACAAGCCCCAAAGCAGGAAAACCAGATTTTAGTGATTTTCATGTGCTATGTCCATGGATTTTTGATGATTCAGGATTTCAAATTTTTTTTATCAAAATTTATCATGGACATCCGTTACGACCTTATTAATGCCGTCAGTTGGTTTTGAGGGGTAAACGAGTCCATTTTCAAGTTCAAACTAGCCCCAATGCAGAAAAAATCAGATTTTACCGATTTTCGTGTGTTATAGTACACAAATTTTTGGTGATAGGATTTCAAAAAAAATTGTTGATGAAATTTTTCATGGACGTCAGTTACGACCTTATTAATGGATCCAGTTGGCTCCGAGGGGAATCAGGTCCATTTTAAAGTTCAAACAAACCCCAAAGCAGGAAAAACCATATTTTACCAATTTTTGTGTGTTATAGTCTATGAATTTTTGGTGATTCGGATTTCGAATCTTTTTGTGCCGAAATTTTTCATGGATATCCATTACGGCCTTATTAATGACGTTAGTTGGTCCCGATGGGTAAACTGGCCCATTTTCAAGTTCAAATGATCCCCAATGCAAGAAAAACTAAGTTTTATCGATTTTTATGTGCTATAGTCCAAATATTTTTGGGTATAGGATTCCAAAATTTTCGTTGACGAAATTTTTTATGAACGTCCGATAGTACCTTTTTAATGGACCAATTGGTCCCGAGGGGTAAATGGACCCATTTTCAAGTTCAAACGAGTCCCAATGCAGGAAAAACCAAGTTTTATCAATTTTCGTGTGTTATAGTCAATGGATTTTTGGTGATTCAGGATTCCAAAACTTTTTTTGCCAAAATTTTTCATGGACGTCTGTTATGACTTTACTAATGCTAACAGTTGTTCCCGAAGGGCAAACATGCCCATTTTCAAGTTCAAACGACCCGCAAAGCAGGAAAAACCAGGTTTTACCAATTTTCGTGTGCTATAGTCCATTGATTTTTGGTAATTCGAGATTCCGAAACTTCTTTTACCGAAATTTTTCATAGATGTCCGTTACGGCCTCTTTAATGCCGTTAGTTGGTCATGAGGGGCAAACAGCCTCATTTTCAAGTTCAAATGAGCCCAAAGCAAGAAAAATTAGATTTTATCAATTTTCGTGTGCTATAATCCACAGATTTTTGGTGATAGGATTTCGAAAGTTTTTTTCCAAAATTTTTTCATAGATGTCCGTTACGACTTTATTAATAGAGCAAGTTGGTTCTGAAGGCAAACAGGCCCATTTTTAAGTTGAAAAGAGCCCTAAAGCAGGAAAACCAGGTTTAATCGATTTTCGTGTGCTATAGTCCATGGATTTTTGGTTATTCAAGCTTCTGGAGCTTATTAATGAAGTCAATTGGTCCCGAGGGACAAACATACCTATTTTCAAGTTTAAACGATCCTCAAAGCAAGAAAACTCAGATTTTACCATTTTTCATGTGTTAATAGTCCACAGATTTTTGGTGATAAGAATCCAGAATTATTTGTGCCAAAATTTTTCATGGACGTCTGTTACGACCTTATTAATGGAGTCAGTTGGTCCCAAGGGGAAAACAGACTCATTTTCAAGTTTAAACGAACCCCACAGGAGGAAAAACTATATTTTATCGATTTTCGTGTGCTATATAATCCAAGGATTTTTGGTGATTCAGGATTCCAAAAAAGTTTTTCCTAAATTTTTTTCATGGAAATCCGTTACGACCTTATTAATGCAGTCAGTTTGTCCCCATGGGCAAACGGGCCCATTTTCAAGTTCAAACGAGCCCTAAAATAGGAAAAAAAAGGTTTTTACCGATTTTCATGATTTTGGAATTTTTTTTGCTGAAATTTTTCACGCACATCCGTTACTACCTTATTTATGGAGCCAGTTGGTCCCGAGGGGCGAACGAGCGTATTTTAAAGTTCAAACGAGCCCAAAAGCAGGAAAACTCAAATTATACCAATTTTCATCAGCTATAGTCCACAGATTTTTGGTGATAGGATTCCAAAAAAAAAATTGCAAAAATTTTTCATGGACATCCGTTACGACTTTATTAATGGAGTTAGCTAGTCCCGAGAGGAAAACAGACCCATTTTCAAGTTCAAACGAACCCCAAAGTTGGAAAAACCAGATTTCATTGATTTTTGTTTGCTATAGTCCATAGATTTTTTGGTGCTGTGACTCCTGAATAATTTTAAATGGAATTTTTCATGGATGTTTGTTACAACATTATTAATGGAGCTAGTTTGTCCCGAGAGGCAAACAGACCCATTTTTAAGTTCAAACGATCCCTAAAGCAGGAAAAAGACAGATTTTATCAATTTTCGTGTCCATGGATTTTTGGTGATTTAAGATTTCGGAGCTTTTTTGCCGAAATTTTTCATGGACATCTGTTACAACCTTATTAATGTCGTCAGTTGGTTCCGAATGGCAAACATGCCCATTTTCAAGTTCAAACGAGCCCCAAGTAGGAAAAACCATATTTACCGATTTTCGTGTGTTAGTCCACTGATTTTTGGTGCTAAGATTCTGAAATTTTTGTTTGCCAACATTTTTCATGGACGTACGTTACGACTTTATTAATTGAGTCAGTTGGTCCTGAGGGAAAAATGGGCCCATTTATAAGTTCAACAAGCCCCAAAGCAGGAAAACCAGATTTTTATCGATTTTCATGTGCTATAGTCTATTGATTTTTGATAATTTGGGATTTCAAAACTTTTTTTGCCGAAATTTTTCATGGACGTCTGTTATGACCTTATTAATGTCGTCAGTTAGTCCCAAGGGTAAATGGGCCCATTTTCATGTTCAAACGAGCCCCAAAGCAGGAAAACCAGATTTTACCGAGTTTCGTGTGCTATAGTCCACAAATTTTTGGTGATAGGATTTCAAAAAAATTTTTGACGAAATTATTCATGGACGTTCATTACAACCTTATTAATGAAGACAGTTGGTCTCGAGAGGTAAACAACCCCATTTTCATGTTTAAATGATCCCCAAACCAAGGAAAACCAGATTTACCGACTTTCGTATGCTATAGTCCACGGATTTTTGGTTATAGGATTCTAGAATTTTTTTTACCGAAATTTTTCATGGACGTTGTTACGACCTTATAAATGGAGTCAGTTGGTCCCGAAGGGTAAACAATCCCATTTTCAAGTTCAAACCAGCCCAAAGCAGGAAAAACCAGGTTTTATAGATTTTCTTGTACTATAGTCCATTGATTTTTGGTGATTCGGGATTCCGGAACTTCTTTTGTCAAACTTTTCTTAGACATTCGTTACGACCTTACTAATGTCGTCAGTTGGTCCCAAGGCGAAAACAGGTCCATTTTCATGTTCAAATGAACCCCAAAGCAAGAAAAATTAAATTTTACCAATTTTCGTGTGCTATAGTCCACAAATTTTTGGTAATAGAATTCCAAAAAAAAATTACCGTAATTTTTCATGGACGTCCGTTACGACCTTATTAAAGGAGTCAGTTTGTCCCAAGTGGCAAACGACCCATTTTTAAGTTCAAACAAGCCCCAAAGCAGGAAAAAATTTTCGTGTGCTATATAGTCCATGGACTTTTAGTGATTCAAGATTCCAGAACTTTTTTTTTCAAAATTTTTCACGGACATCTGTTACGACCTAATTAATGGAGTCAGTTGATCCCGAGGGGCAAACGGGCCCATTTTCAAGTTCAAACGAGCCCCAAAGCAGGAAAAACCACATTTTATCGATTTTCGTGTGCTATAGTCCACAGATTTTTGGTGACAGGATTCCAAAAAAAATTGACGAAATTTAGTATGGACATTTGTTACGACCTTATTAATGGAGCCAATTGGTTTTGAGGGGCAAACAAGCCCATTTTCAAGTTCAAACGTGCCCCAAAGTAGAAAAAACCAAATTTTACCGATTTTTGTGTGCTTTAGTCCATGGATTTTTGGTGATTCGAGATTTCGAAATGATTTTTTTCCCAAATTTTTCATGGACGTTCGTTACAACCTTATTAATGTCGTCGGTTTGTCCCGAGAGTAAACGGGCCCATTTTCAAGTTTAAATGAGCCCCAAAGCAGGAAAAACCAGATTTTACCCATTTTCGTGTGTATAATCCACAGATTTATGGTGATAGGATTCAAGAAATTCTTTTTGCCGAAATTATGCATGGACATCCGTTACGACCTTATTAATGGAGTCAGTTGGTCCCGAGGGGTAAACGATTTCATTTTTAAGTTCAAACGAGCCCCAAGGCAAAAAAAATTTAGATTTTTTTGATTTTCTAGTGCTATAGTCTATGAATTATTGATGATTTGGGATTTTGGAACTTTTTTTGCCGAAATTTTTTATGGACGTTCGTTACGACCTTCTTAATGGAGATAATTGGTCCCTAGGGGCATACGGGCCCATTTTTAAGTTCAAATGAGCCCCAAAGTAAGAAAAATCATATTTTACCGATTTTCATGTGTTATAGCCTATAGTCCATGGATTTTTGGTGATTCGGAATTTCGAAACTGTTTTTGCCAAAATTTTCATGGACGTCTGTTACGACCTTATTAATGTCGTCAATTAGTCCCGAGGGGCAAAAGGGACCCATTTTCAAGTTCAAACGACCCCCAAAGCAGGAAAACCCAGATTTTACCGATTTTCGTGTGCTTATAGTCCATGGATTTTTTATGATTCGTGATTTCGGAACTTTTTTTGCCAAAATTTTTCATGGACATTCGTTAAGACATTATTAATGCCGTCAGTTGGTCTCGAGGGGCAAACGTGCTCATTTTTCAAGTTCAAACATGCCCCAAAGCAGGAAAAACTAGATTTTACCAATTTTCATATGATATAGTCCACAAATTTTTGGTAATAAAATGTGAGATAGTTTTATCTCTCTTTTGATTGGTGGAGTAAGGGATAACAATCACATAGTATGTACAAAAATAGTAGGATTAGTTATCTTATATAAAAGCTGAAATAGCTATTCCAATAGAATATCATGCTATTTTTTAATCCAAAAGAATCTAATGTAGTTAGCGAGAGTTATGGTAGTTTAGTTCAAAAAGGAAAGGCATCCGCACACAGAAATCCTAAAAAAGGAGGGAAGTACCCTCTATCTCCTAGCCTTCTTTCTTGCTATGACTCCATTGACAAATATCACATGCCACCTTTTTGAACAACTATGTCCGAGAATGAATTGTGATATAACTCCGAATAAGCCATTGCTCTATTCCCAACTCAAAATCCATAAAAGTTCATACCAAACACTATGTAGCAGTAAAAGGCTGAGACTTTGAACAAGTATAATTGATTATGGCCCATAATTTAATATACAAAAACACCAATTTGTAGTTAACCATTTGTATTTATACCCAATGGCTTCAGAGTATGTTCAACAGCTTATGAATGATACAAAGATGATGCACTCTGATAGAGGCAATTGGTGTTAAAACCAACAATCTACTTTCTTATTCAGGTAGTAGAGGTAATCTATTCACAGTGTAGGCAGATCCATTTGATTCAGCATTCGGCCTGAATAATAACTCATCTTCACTCTCATCATCAACTCCTTCACTATCATGACCGTCTTCATCAGATGCATTGGTGAAAGGGAGAATCCGAAGCCTTAAATCCGTTCCTGTTCCAATTCGCTCTGATTTTAGCTTGTACTTTCTAACAAGATCCTTCTGAAGCAGTATAATATTTGTTGGCCTAGGGAGTAGCTCAACAGGTTCCCCTTTTGGAATTACCACTCGCTCCATGGCTATTCGAGCCTCCTGCAAAAAGTCGATGCACAAAATCCACTCAGCTTTTAAAGAAACTACAACAATGATATTATTTGGTAAACACAGATAACAAACCAGGATACACGAGAACTATCAACAGTAGATTATGTAAATATGCAATGCTAGATGCACACATATAAAAAGAAGCTAATTTTGGGCTTCAGTTGCCAAAAAATACACAGATGATGTGAGTGACACAATGAATCTTAGGAAATGACCCGTGGTTCATGGTGATGGACCATGTGGAAGTAAGTTTGAGGGGAAGATTGTTGGGTGTGAGAACAAATTTCCACATTTGGGAAGCTACATATAAGGTGTAGGATCTCTCAATGGCGTGAGGCCTTTTGAGAAAAACCGGCCGGCTTGGCCAAGGCGCACAATATCACACCATGTTAAGAGTATCTTTGGGCTGATTTATCCCAACAAAAATAAATGAGGCCTAAATCTAAGACGACCATTAACCTTACTTGAAGACATGACATATTGACATTCATCATCTGAACTATTGAAACAATAATATTATGGGCACGTGTTAAAGAATCTTTAGTCTACTAAGACTCTCATTAAGTGTTAGGTGAGTTTTAAGAATGGCAGTTAATACTTCCTCCGTCCAACAATAGTTGTCCACTATACTAAAAATAGTTGTCCAACAATATTTTGTCCAATTTAGAAAATCAAGAGATAAGTTACCTTTCTTGTCTATTTTAAACCTTGCTATTAAAGACTATTTATCATCTAACAAGTAAAAGTGTCTATTTGATCACCCGATAAGTTTAAGTGTCTAAGTTATAAATTGTGCCAAGTTTGAAAGACTATCTAGGTATTTAGATTTAATTATTTATATGGTCAACTCTAAACATGTTCATAAGCTAGTAAAGGATATTATATAAATAGGCTTTAAGGGGTAAGTGAATTCTAGGTTAGAGCTTCAATTACAAATCTACCAAAAGAGTTGAGTGTTCCTTTGACAAATTTAGCCTTTTATATAACAAAGTAGCTTCTTATATCTCCTTATTGTTATGTCGGAAGAAAAAAAATTCTCAAATGTTGAAATAGATAATCCAATAGAAGCTCCTTTTTTATGGGTATGAGAAAATAAGTTTTTGTGTTACTTATAGATCATGACAAAATTTATTACTCATCAAATGGTTAATTTGTGAGAATTTTAGAGCCCAACCTAGCATTAGGAATTCTCACAAATCAACCATCTGATGATCAGTAATAAATTCTTAGTCATGATACATCAGTAACACACAAATTTCTTCTCTCATACCCATAAAAAGGAGCTTCCATTGGATTTATCTATTCCTCCAATAGTTTGGGCATTTTTTTTCCAGACATAACCATAAGGAGATATAAGAAACTAATTTTTTATATAAATAGATTAAATTTGTCAGAGAAATACTTAACTCTTTTAGTAGATTTGTTTATTGAAACTCTAACACAGAATTCACTTACCCCTTAAAGCCTATTTATATTGTATCCTTTACTGGCTTATGAGCATGTTTAAAGTTGACCATATAAATAATTAGGATAAGGCACAATTAACCCCTAGACTATGATCGAAATCCTAGGGACACAACTTAGCTAAAATAAAGTCTTATTTAACCACCCCCCACCCCACCCCAATCAAATTTTTTTTGTAATTTTGTATACCTTTTTGGCTTACATGGCATCCAAACATCTCCTACGCGTTTCAACTACATGGAGTCACAGAGTGTGCCACGTAAGCTAAAAGGGGTATTAAATTACAAAAAAAATAAGTTCGAGGGTAATAGGACCTTAGTTTAGTTAAGGTGTCTCTGGGATTCCGGTCATAGTCTAGGGCGCATTTGTCCCTTTATCCCTTAAATAATTTAGTCTAAATACCTAGATAGTCCCTCAAACTTGGCACAATTTGTAAATTAGACACTTAAACTTATCTAGCGACCAGATAGACACTTTTTCTTGACATATATGCATCTCATGAGCACCTAATACTGATTAGCTTTCTCCAAAAAGATGTATATGATTTTTCAAAGTGGATCAATAGTTTTATGTTAATTTGTGTCCTTCCACCTTTATCGGAATTTTTCCATAAGGGACATAGGTTTATGTTAATTTTAATTATTTATCAGATTTCCCCATAAGAGAAGAGACATAGTTTTATGTTAATTCTAAATACAACTAATCCATTAGGGTGGAAATTATTATTTTCCTTTGTTGATTAGTTCTTTCTCTGTTTTGTTTCTTCTGTTTATTTAGTTGAGTTAACAAATATCAGTTCAATTTCAATGAAAGAAATCGTTATCCTGAACTAAACATTAGATGTACACACTACCCTCAAGCCCCCTACTCATTAACAACCACATCTAGAAGTATCACAGTTTAGTTTTAAGTTTTAACAGTAATGAAGTTCTAGTAACTAGAGCAGGGAAAACAGTGACACAAGCATGGCAATATAAGGGAGTGATTCGACCTCAAGTTCAGATTAATGAGCAGAAGACTAAACAAGGCCAAAGTTCTACACCAGCTAATTCCCAAAATAGAGTTGAGGAGATTTGCAACCAGGTGATGGAGACAGGGAGTAACAAACAGACACCAGAAGGAGAAGATCCCCAGCAATACAGTTTAAGGCCAAATGCAATCTGGCCAAGTCCAGAGTTCAACCTCACAAACTTCCCTGTATTGACAACCATTCCAACAAAGAACAGATTTAAGAGTATTATGCATAGTAAGCTTGATTCACTGTCTATTGATTGGGGTGGAGCTCCACAAACTTGCCAATGAAGTGACTGCTTTGGAACCTAAGGGGTGTGACTAAATCTACAAGCAGGATGAGTTGAAGAATCACTTGCGCGAAAATAGAATATATAGCTTGCTGGTCTCATTGAAACTAGAGTGAAGGAATATAATATAAAAAATAGACTCACAAAAATCGTACATGCTTCTATGTGGGATTGAACCCAGGTAGCAATGCTCATGCTGAAGAGTCTTTACCGCTGAGCCACAAAACTTAGTTGTATCAAGAGTGTCCTTACTTGGTATATAACCAAAAAATCCAAAATTTTACCTACATATCTCATATAATTTCCCGGCAAAGGGTCCGGATGACCACCCTTGATAAAGGGTAGCTCCGCCCCTGATGACATTCATCATCTGAACTATTGAAACAATAATATTATGAGCACGTGTGAAAGAATATTTAGTCAACTAGGACTACCATTAAGTGTTAGGTGAGTTTCCAGAAGTGCAATTAATACTTAATAAATTTAATCTCATCATCAATAACTTTAAATCACATTCAATCATCAATTTTACATTTTGATACTCATAGGAAGAGGTAATAAACCCCACAGTTGTATAATTTGATTGTTAAGAGGATAAAAGTTGGTCAAAAATTTAGAATAGTCAACAAATATTTATTTTTAATTGCGATTCAATAGTGTAATAACTCAAACATTTGCAAAATTTGTGATTTTAATTGACGTAAACAAAGGTAAACATGACCTAATTTACAAGTTGTTCTCTGTTTAAAATAAAGAAAACAATCACTTATACCATTCCTTAGGATCATCTAGTTCAAAATCAGGATATTCCAGAATATTAATTTTGGAATCATAACTAAGGTTATAACATAGGATCAATTCACCAACTTAATGGGATAAATATACGTAGCTAATATTTCCAAGGAAAATGTAAAAAGAAATACATAAAAAAAATTAAGGGGGGAAAAAAGAAGAAATTGACTGATTTAATTTGTTCACACGTCAATATGGAGTGCAATCCACACAAATTTGAAATGTCCACATTAGGTGCTCATGAGATGCATATATATCAAGTAAAAGTGTTTATCTGGTCACCATATAAGTTTAAGTATCTATTTACAAATTGTGTCAAGTTTTGAGGGACTATCTAGGTATTTAAACTAAATTATATGGTCAGCTTTAAACATGCTCATAAGATAGTAAAGGCTACTATATAAAAAGGCTTTAAGAGGCAAGTGCATTCTACGCTAGAGCTTCAATTACAAATCTACCAAAAAAGAGTTAACTATTTCTCTGACAAATTTATTCTTTTATATAACAAATTAGTTTCTTATATCTCCTTATTGTTATGTCTGAAGAAAAACTATTCTCAAACTGTTGAAAAACAGATAATGCAATGGAAGCTCCTTTTTATTAGAGAAGAAATTTATGTGTTACTAGTAGATCATGATAAAGAATTTATTATTGATCAAATGGTTGATTTGCGAGAATTTTATGGATACAAAAAACGACATCCCTAGAACTTACAATCTTTGTTTCTTTGATATAACTAAATTATATGTGATTTCCTTTTTATTAGAGATTTTATTGAAATCATGTTTGTTTTCTTGTGATTTTAAAATCATCTCTTCTTTTCTTTTTTTTTTGAGATAAGGGTAACTTTGTATTCACAAAAATTCATCATCCAAGGGATGATGAATTGGAAACTTACATCCCACAGGGAAATCACCTCTTCTTTTCTTTTTTTGATTAAGTTAAAATCGTCTCTTCTTAAATTTCATTTATCCTATAAATCTTGAATTTTTCTTTTCCTTGTTATCATAACACTATCTCTATCTTGAAAATCTCTAATAAAAATGAAATCACACATAATTTAGTTATATCAAAGTAACAAAGATTATAAGTTCTAGGAATGTCATCTTTATATTCATAAATTCTTGCAAATCAACCATTTGAGCAGTAATAAATTATTTGTCCTGATCTACCAATAACATACAAACTTCTTCTCTCATACCCCTAAAAGGGAGCTTCCATTGAATTATTTATTACATCAGCAGTTTGAGAAAGGGTGAATTTGTCAGAGAACCACTTAACTCTTTTCGTAGATTTGTTAATTGAAACTCTTAACATAGAATTTATTTATCCCTTAAAGCCTATTTATACCGTATCCCTTACTGGCTTATGAGCATGTTTAGTTAACCATATGGATAATCTGGAATTTGGTGGGAGGTGGCAGATATCCTGTAGAATTAGACGAAGTACGGAAAGCTAGTCCGAACATCATGGTCATAAAAAAAAAGCATGTTGCACACTTGATTAGCTTTCTCCATAAAGATGTACATAATTTTCCAAAGTGGATCAATAGTTTGTGTTAATTTTTGCATCCTTCCAACTTCATCGAAATTTTTCCACAAGGGACATAGTTTTATGTTAATTATTTATCGGATTTTCCCCATAAGAGACATAGTTTGTTCACACACCAACGTGGAGTGCAATACACACAAATTTGACATGTCAGCATTAGGTACTCATGAGATTCATATATGTCAAGTAAAAGTGTCTATCAAATCACCAGATAAAGTTTAAGTGTCTAATTTACAAATTGTGCCAAGTTTGAGGGACTGTCTAGATATTTACACTAGATTATTTATCTGGTCAACTTTAAACATGCTCATAAGCTAGTAAAAATATTATATAAATAGGCTTCAAGAGATAAGTGAATTCTACGTTAGAGCTTCAATTACAAATCTACCAAAAGAGCTAACAGTTTCTCTGACAAATTTGATCTTTTATATAACAAATTAGTTTCTTATATCTCCTTATTGGTATGTCCGGAAAAAAAAATTCTCAACTTGTTGAAAATATAGATAATCTTAATAGAAGCTCCTTTTTCTATTAGTCGAGGATTTGGCTTCCATTGGATTATCTATTCCTTCGGCAGTTTGAGAATTTCTTTCTTCAGTCATAACAATATATAAGAAACTAATTTGTTATATAAAAGGCTGAATTTTTCAGAGAAATACGTAACTATTTTGATAGATTTGTTAATTGAAACTCTAACATAGGATTCACTTACCCCTTAAAGTATATTTATCCAGTATCCTTTACTGATTTATAAGCATGTTTAAAGTAGATCATATAAATAATCTGGTCTAAATACCTAGATAGTCCCTCAAACTTGGCACAATTTATATTTAGATACTTAAACTTATCTTTTTTTTGAAATTGGTAACTTTTTATATTCCTCAGCATTAAGGGCTATGCTGGCCACCTCCAAAAAAAGACTGTTACAACAAAAGGAAAAGACTAAAAAGAAATACTTACAGAGATCCTATGAAGTCCACTAATTGGAACTCCTCTTCTATATCCTGTTCTTTACACCAAAAACCTAAAGTAGTAATTACTTTCCATTTGATCTTCTGTATTGTACACTCCTTTCCTTCAAAAATTCTCTGATTCCTTTCTTTCCATATAATCCACCATATACATGCTGGAACTGTTCTCCACCATCTTTTCTAACTTTTGCTGCCTCCCCTTTTGATCCAGCAGCTAAGAAGGTCAGAGGTGTGTTCTGGCATAGTCCAATATTCATTGGCTATGCTTGTAAACAGAGCCCACACCTGAGCAGTTACCTTACAGTGCATGAATAAGTGTTTGTTAGTCTCCAGAGCTTCTTTACAAAGGAGACATCTGGATACTATGTTGATGCCCCTCTTCTGCATTGCCTCATGAGTCAAACATTTTTTCCTAGCAACCAACCAAGTGAAACACTTCACCTTGGCAGGAGCCACACTTTTCCATATTGTGTTCCAAGGTCCAATGGATCTTCCTGCACATCTTTTAAGTCCCCAGTTGTATAATCTATTCACTGAAAATACCCCATCTTTGTGATGTCCCCATGCTAATCTGTCTGGCTCTAGAGTAGTACCTGGGAATCCACCAATCAAGCCCAAACACTCCACCATTCCATCAATCTCCCAGTCATTTAGCAGTCTTCTAAATATTATATTCCAACCTTGTGGTGACCACATCTCCTCTATCTTGNCAAATTAGTTTCTTATATCTCCTTATTGTTATGTCTGAAGAAAAACTATTCTGAAACTGTTGAAAAACAGATAATGCAATGGAAGCTCCTTTTTATGAGAGAAGAAATTTATGTGTTACTAGTAGATCATGATAAAGAATTTATTATTGATCAAATGGTTGATTTGCGAGAATTTTATGGATACAAAAAATGACATCCCTAGAACTTACAATCTTTGTTTCTTTGATATAACTAAATTATATGTGATTTCCTTTTTATTAGAGATTTTATTGAAATCATGTTTGTTTTCTTGTGATTTTAAAATCATCTCTTCTTTTCTTTTTTTTTTGAGATAAGGGTAACTTTGTATTCACAAAAATTCATCATCCAAGGGATGATGAATTGGAAACTTACATCCCACAGGGAAATCACCTCTTCTTTTCTTTTTTTGATTAAGTTAAAATCGTCTCTTCTTAAATTTCATTTATCCTATAAATCTTGAATTTTTCTTTTCCTTGTTATCATAACACTATCTCTATCTTGAAAATCTCTAATAAAAATGAAATCACACATAATTTAGTTATATCAAAGTAACAAAGATTATAAGTTCTAGGAATGTCATCTTTATATTCATAAATTCTTGCAAATCAACCATTTGAGCAGTAATAAATTATTTGTCCTGATCTACCAATAACATACAAACTTCTTCTCTCATACCCCTAAAAGGGAGCTTCCATTGGATTATTTATTCCATTAGCAGTTTGAGAAAGGGTGAATTTGTCAAAGAAACACTTAACTCTTTTCGTAGATTTGTTAATTGAAACTCTAACATAGAATTCATGTATCCCTTAAAGCCTATTTATATTGTATCCCTTACTGGCTTATGAGCATGTTTAGTTAACCATATGGATAATCTGGTATTTGGTGGGAGGTGGTAGATATCCTGTAGAATTAGACGAAGAACGGAAAGCTAGTCCGAACATCATGGTCGTAAAAAAAAAAGCATGTTGCACACTTGATTAGCTTTCTCCATAAAGATGTATATAATTTTCCAAAGTGGATCAATAGTTTGTGTTAATTTTTGCATCCTTCCAACTTTATCGAAATTTTTCCACAAGGGACATAGTTTTATGTTAATTTTAATTATTTATCGGATTTTCCCCATAAGAGACATAGTTTGTTCACACACCAACGTGGAGTGCAATACACACAAATTTGACATGTCAGCATTAGGTACTCATGAGATTCATATATGTCAAGTAAAAGTGTCTATCAAATCACCAGATAAAGTTTAAGTGTCTAATTTACAAATTGTGCCAAGTTTGAGGGACTGTCTAGATATTTACACTAGATTATTTATCTGGTCAACTTTAAACATGCTCATAAGCTAGTAAAAATATTATATAAATAGGCTTCAAGAGATAAGTGAATTCTACGTTAGAGCTTCAATTACAAATCTACCCAAAGAGCTAACAGTTTCTCTGACAAATTCGATCTTTTATATGACAAATTAGTTTCTTATATCTCCTTATTGTTATGTCCAGAAACCAATTTGTTATATAAAAGGCTGAATTTGTCAGAGAAATACTTTTTCTCTTAACTATTTTGATAGATTTGTTAATTGAAACTCTAACATAGGATTCACTCACCCCTTAAAGTCTATTTATACAGTATCCTTTACTGATTTATAAGCATGTTTAAAGTAGATCATATAAATAATCTGCTCTAAATACCTAGATAGTCCCTCAAACTTAGCACAATTTGTAAATTAGATACTTAAACTTATCTAATGACCAGATAGATGCTTTTACTTGACATATATGCATCTCATGAGCACCTAATGTTGATTAGCTTTCTCCATAAAGATGTATATAATTTTTCAAAGTGGATCAATAGTTTTATATTAATTTTTGCATCCTTCCAACTTTATCGGAATTTTCCATAAGGGACATGGTTTTCTTTTAATTTTAATTATTTATCAGATTTTCCCCATAAGAGACATAGTTTTATGTTAATTTTAAATACAACTAGATCCATTAGGGTGGCAGTTATTCTTTTCCTTTGTTGATTAGTTCTTTTTCTTTCTCTGTTTTGTTTATTCTGTTTATTTAGTTGAGTTAATGAATACACTACCCAGTACCCTCAAGCCCCATAATCATTAACAACCACATCCAGAAGCATTACAGTTTAGTTTTAAGTTTTAACAGTAGTGAAGTTCTAGTAACTCGAGTACAAACAGTAAATGGTGACACTCTATATCCTGATAAGAAAAAAGAGAAGGCATGTGCATCAGTTGATTTTTTTGGATGAATATTAGCTAGTTGATGTGTTCTTTTTCCCAACCTATTGGCTAATTAAGCTTGTCTAATTTGCAAAGGAGAATTCCTCAGGATATTAACAGAATACGATAGAGCGCCTGATGACCTTAATCTAAATGGTCACACTCCTTCAGTTTCTCCTATAGATTCTAGCTAGTAGGACAATATATTTGTTGAATACTCCACCTTCAGATGAGACCTTAGGCAACAAACCACTTCACACAATATTTGAATATTAGGGGGTGTTTGGATTGACTTTTTTTAAGTGGCTTATAAGTTAAAAGCCAAAAGTCATAAGTTGGGAACCCCCAACTTTTGGCTTTTGGCTTCTTTTTTGTACTTTTTCAGCTTTGAATAAGTGCTTAAAAATACTTTTTGTGTTACCCAAACATTTCCAAAACTAAAGAAATGCTTAAAAGCCAGAAACTACTAAAAATAAGCCAATTCAAACACCACTTAGGGCCTGTTTGGATTGGCTTATGACTTATAAGCCAAAAGCCATAAGTTAGGATTTCTAACTTATGGCTTTTGGCTTATTTTTGTTATTTTGACTTAAAACTAAGTGCTTATAAGCACTTTTTAACTTTACCCAAACATTTCAAAACTGCTTAAAAGCTATTTTGGCTTAAAAGCACCTAAAATAAGCCAATCCAAACGGGCACTTAGTCTGAAATGAATTTTTATCTCTATTCCATTGTAAATAGCTGATGCCCTAGTCCAAAATGAAAAAGAAAAAAGGACAGACAGGTCCACTAAGCTCCCCCTATGCACAGACTGGGGAAGACCCAGACCACATTGGGTCTCATATAGGCTGCCTTACCTTGCATTTCTGCAAGAGGTTGTTTCCACGGTTTGAATTTGTGACCTCGTGGTCACATGGCAGCAACTTTTACCAATCCCTTCTTAGACTGACATGAGACCACAAATTTTTTAACCACACACTTGGTGAATCCTAAGTTGAAGTCTACTTTATCTTTTGTTCCATTGCAAACATCAGATGTCCTCACACGGCATGACAAAATGGTATAGCACATATGCTTCAGGCCAATGACTTCATCGGAACCTCCATGTTTTCCAGAGAGTGAAAATTAGTATTTCATCATAAAGTTAAAACCCAACTTAAGGGTAGTCACCCTCAACTTAAGGGTAGTTAAAAGCCAGCTAATCACAAAAAGCCCATTATCATCTTTATGGAAGTCAGCCGCTAGAGTCTTCAAAATTGGATTCTCCGAAAAAGTACTAAAAAAGAATACAAGGGGAAATTACCTCTAAGGCATCAATCTTTTCAGACTCATTCGTCTTAGCTTCAGATTCGAGAAACTCAAAGCCATCAGCAAAATCACTGATTAATGCCTGCATAGCCTTTGTCAGCTGTGTTGAGGAGCTTGTCTGCAAAAGGAAAAGATACTTCACATAAGTCACACAAGGATAGTGAATTCGGACTCTGCACAGACAACAGATAATGCATAAGAGAACTCATCCTGTTTTTCCCTTCTTTCTTCTGAACTTTCATTCAAATGAGGAGATATTGCAAGTTAGTTCGAACAAATACCTTTGTCACATAAATAGGAATGCCGTGAGATCTTGCAGCTGCTTGAATCCGAGAATTTTTCTTAAGCTTGGACTGCAGAGCAAGTAGCACATCTGCTTCACTGATATTATCAGTAAACTCAATGGTATCGTCAATGTTTAGCTGTTTTATCCCTTGCATCACACTTGCCTCTGAGATCTACAATACCTGCTCAAATATGAGTTCCACGTAGATGTTTCCATATAGAAGCTGATGGAGCTTTTTCGTGTTTTTTCCTCTCTTCTTTTTCGTTTTCTTCATAAGAATCTCTTATTCTATGCTTCACTTTCCCTCATAGAAGTTAAAAAATTTAGAGAACTAAAAGGAAAAGAGAGTGGATTAACTCAAATGCTTCATTAGATGACATAAAGTTTGAAGAGGAGGCTCTGTAATTGTAAAATGTGTCTTTGACAATTACTTTAATGGGTGAAATCTTAATGAGCTAAAGCATAGAAGAATCTCTACTCTTTTTCCGCCTATACAAGGAGTGACAAAATTCAAGCATATGTTCTTTTTTTCCAGGAATATTTTAAAATAAAAAAATTTGCTGGGCTTGAATCTGAATAGTCAGCCAAAAGAAAAAAATCATTCCTGCTCGATACTTCTACACTTCATGTTTGAGGCCACCAAGCACTTCCCGCAGAGGAAGGGGGTATGTGGGGCCTTAACATGAAAAGAGAGGAAAACAAGGAGACTATTAGGATACTGGAGAAGCATCAAATTAGGTTTATTAGATCCACAAATCAAAAGATACTAGCAGCAAATTAAGTAACAATAGCACACGAATGCAGAACCATCATGTACTAGGAGGTAGTTCACTTTTTTGGAAATTGATTCTCTTTCGAAGGCCCTTCAACAATGAATACAAGCTCGGTATTAAAGTTGAACTAAGAGAACAGATTCTGAGACTGGGATTTTAGTTATTAACCAAACTTAAACATATTCAATGTAGTGATGACATTCTTTTTTCCTATCGAACAAGTAAATGGTAATATCATCTTACCCCATATAGAAAAATGCAAAGGGCATCCTCACTTTCACCAGAACCTCCTTCCATGCTCGGACCTGTTGCTGAGAGGAGCTCAGTTGAATCAGGTATACCTCCATTAATCTGGATTATATCTTCAATCAAAACTTCATTTATTTCATCTAATGGTGCTTGGATGGATGAACTTTCCATTATTCCATCTTGCGATCCTGGATTTATCTTGCGAATTTCAAATTTTGGGTAACGTCCTTCTCAACATGAAATTAACACCAAGGCAGACAATTAAACAACATCCAATTAGCTTTCCAACAGGATAATATGCAAATGATTTGTCAGCAGAATTGTTTTGTTAGGACTTAGGAGGGAGGACTAGTAAAAGACCTGCAAGAATTGCATCTACTGTTGCTTCTAAATCAGGGTGAACTCTCAATTCTGCCTTGGAGATTATCTCAACCCCACAGCTAAAAGATGATGGACCTTTCCTCTCCAGAACGGATTTCTGAACGCCTCTCCTGCTAGCCTCTTCATCCCCAAGTGTCACACTCTGACAAAGAAATAAATTATGCAACTATACTATGAACCTCAAACAGCTTCCAGTCGTCCAATAGTGCATGAGAGTAAAGCATCACTCCATGCTATAATGGTATTATGGCATCATTTCGAAGAGCAGGTTTGACCTTGATATCATCTTTTGAGACTCTTCACTCTTCTTTCTTTTTTTTTTTGAGAAAATCTTTTGAAACTCTTCACTTATAGATATCAGTGTCAAGACACCTCCATGAGTAAATATTCAGGCAACCAAGTTAAAGACTTTCACCCTCTGTCCCTCCATGCACAGCTCATGTTGCAATTACATAGGAAATATAGAGAGTGCAGTGGTTCAATTCAGAGGCGTATCCAGGATTTTGAGATGATGGGTGCACTATTATTAGAAGGCTGATCTATGATATATATTAGATCGGTTCGACGTTTAGATTTTTCCTACTGAAATTAGTTAAAATTTTAAAATTATAGGTCTAAAATGAATTCTAATATATATATATGTGTGTGTGTGTGTGTTGAATTAATTAAAGTGTAACAAATGCTACCAATTACCACTTAGAGAAGTTTATCTAATTTTAGAAAGAAAAATAAAATAAGATAAAATAAAATTCAAATTTCTAACCCAGCCATAATCTCATTATGTGATACTCCGATTGTGGGTTCACACATCTATATTTCAATATATTTTTAAAATATAACACTACTATATATGATCTCCGAAGGGGACTGATACCAACCCACCTCTCAAGACATATTTTAGAAGAAAACATCGACAAAAGAATAAAGAGTTGAATTCTGGACAAACAACTGCTACAGCAGTTGTCTAGCAGTTATCTAGCAATTGTCTAGTAGTTATTATTCCTAATTTATAGTTTATAGTGTCAGTCTTATCCTTTTATGTTCTCTATATATATGTAATCAGGATTAGTTATTAGTATTATGTAATTAAGAATCAAAACTAATATTTTCTGGAGTCTTGTCCTCTCCATACGGACAACTTTATCTGTATAGTTGTGTTTAAGATACTTGCACAAACTATTTACAGTAAATCTACTTGCTTTGTTCTATTTTGTTGGATCTCTACTTCTGGTTACTATCAGTTTTGGTATCAAAGCAGATCGATCCAACATGGTCAATACCAGATTGTCTAATTCCCAAGAAGGCGTTCCTAATGTTGAATCTCTTGCCCAACAATTATCTGCCATAGCGTCAAAGTTAAATACGATTGACTCCCTGGCAGCAGATGTTGCAACATTGAAGGCCCAGACT